>NC_049979.1:22859520-22901651 GCF_000003815.2 Branchiostoma floridae
TCAACACTTCTCTTGCACTGGTAACCTTAAACTCTTCAGTCAGGCCACTCAAGGGAAGCTTCAGCTTGGTGGACCTACCGCACAGGGCAATGTTGCTTAAGGACCTCGGGAGCCCCAACCATTTGCAAAGGAACCTGCTGATGGTTCTCTCCAGTTGCTCCACCATGGTCATCGGCACCTCGTACACAAGAAGAGGCCAGAGAACCCTTGGCAAGACTCCATGCTGGAACATCCAGGCCTTGAAGCTACCCGGTAGCCCTGTCTTGTCAATTCCCTCGAGCAACGTACCTATCGAGCCACGTTACTATTTAACACAGCGATAAAATCACTCACTAAAACAGCACAAAATTGTAAACACAGTGACAACACCCTTCCCTGCAACGAAGCAAAAATTTTATAAACACTGTGAGAACACCCTTCACTGAAACAACCCATAAAATTGTAAACACCAAGAGAACACCCATCACTGCACCACCACATTTTCATCTTCTATTTTACTTTAAAACACAGCGATAAAATTGCTCACTAAAGCAATTGCAAACTCAGCTGAGAACACCCTTCCCTGCAACGAAGCAAAAATTGTTATAAACACTGAGAACACCCTTCACTGAAACAACGTATAACAATTGTAAAACACCGTGTCATAAAAAATGAATGTGCCTTATCCTCTGCCATACATGTATGTTTAGCTTCGCATGTGTTTCACTAGCATGTGTTTCACTAGCTGCTATTTAAACATCATCTCTGACAGTATGCTACTCATGTGCTAGTTCAATCGGGTGTTGTTCTATATGTAAAAGAATTCTTAAGGCTTTTTTGGTTTCTCAGTTCTAAAGTTTTTCCGTGTTGTATGTCTCGTATAGTAGCTGTGCTGGTTGGATACCAGATGTAGTTCACAGAACAACGATAGCGGTTCCTTGGAAAGGAGTATTTTGTTAAAGGTACACTTGGTGCTTACATGCTTTGACTTACGAAATTTCCAAATCTGATCTATGTACAAACCAACACCTCCTCTCTTACCATTACGGTCATTTCTTACGAAGTAATAATCTGCAATATCTATGGTGTCGTTAGATTTATTTCTAAGGTTGTTGATGTTAATGTATCCAACGTGCCGTCCTTTGGTGGTAAGACCCAAATCAATTGCTCCAGGGTTGGAGAGAAGGCAAACATCTTCAAGGCCTTTTAACCCTTGATTTGAAAACTATGTCTGACCCAGTCTTAACTCAACTTTTACTCAGGGGTTCACCCACTTTACCAACAGAAACAAATACCATATTATGCAGATTACACAGACATACATACTCCAGACCAACCGTTTTCAAACTGATTGAACATTTTGCTTTAAATCTTGTATGTATATTTATATTTCAGCCATACATAGTATGGTCAAATATATTGTATTCGTAATGTTTCTTCTTTCTTTCTCCTGTCAAATCTTCAAAGTGATTCATCTCCGCCGTTCCTGGACCGAATGACCTGAAATTTGGCACAAGGGTAGAATGGGCCAATACCTTGATGCTTTTTTTCTCAGTTTTTTCATATCTGCCTCTAAAATGATTTTATTGAGGTTTCAAGGTCATGTTTTGACCAAAATAAAATATATTGTCCCCCTGTACCCTGGTCTTACAATGGAATGGCCTGAAATTTGGTGTAGATAGGCATTAGATAGTTGGTAAAATGATCCAAGTAAAAGTTTTGACATAAACTACTTTAAAATAATTAATTTTGGCACTTTTCTGAGGGGTAACTTGTTTTCTTTTGGCCTCCTGGCGTGACCTTCCGTGACCCCGCACGGAGTCCACACCTGTGCGCGAAGAGCGAAGGCTAATTAATATTCATAAGCGGGGCCCCACGATTCCGTCGCGGAACTCCTTATTTGGGGAGCGTGGTTGATGTAAACAAAGGCTCTTACTAGTAGTTGCGTCATTTCTTTTTCTGTGAGGAAAATACAATCAATTCTTTCTGACACATTTCTAGAGCAAGAACGGGTCGCGTCCCCAAATTTCCTGTTCTAAATTTTGCGTGTGCCGCCCTGCTTTCGCGCCAAAAAAGGTAAAAAGTGTAGCGAGTGTGCCTTGCCGCGAGTTATCAGTGTGGTGGGATCCCTCCCCGGAACAGCCAGTGAATGTCCCGTATTTGGGGATCGGGGTTGACCAACAGGCAGTTACTAGTAGTTGCGTAATTTTTATTTCAGCGCGGGAAATAGATTCAATTCTTTCCGACATAATTTTGGAACAATAGCGGGTCGCGTTCCCAAAATTCCTGTTCTAAATTTGAAGCTCTTTGGCTCGGCAACGTAAGTTACAAACCATCGTACGTTTGTATGTAAAACCCGGGCGTCAGGCAAGCCTCGCAAAGTGACCCCGCCCACAAACCGCCAAGGCAGTGTCGGCAGTGTTAGTGGGATCCTTCGCCGACTTTGTCAAAGGGCCGCCGGCTATCAATCAAACGCGGATGTTGATTAGAGTTTCAAACAGTCATGGTGCCGTACAGCGAAATTCATGCTTCGTGAATACATTCCTTGGACTTTGTTTCCCACAGCGGTGCTTCTACAAAATATTTATTAGACTGTAACACTGAGTCCCACATGTTTTAAAGAATAGAATCTGACGCGAAACAGCGGTTTTTGCCCGGTATTTTTCTTGAAACATGTCCGTGGGAATATCGTCTGACGGCGAGGCGGCGACGCAGGGATATCAAACCGTCAACATTACATAAGTCGCACGGTGGCTAACAACGCTGCGAAGATAACGTTACTAGCGCTCTAACTTAGTAAGCACTTCAACTTCGGATGGCAACTCGGACAATATTTATCAAGTACTGTTGAGCTGAGTAAAGTTTGTTGTTTATGAGTTTTTAGTTGTCTTTGAAGCTTTTATCCGAAATATTGTTACGTCAAACTGCTGAAGAAAAGTTAAGTGACTGCTACGATGATCGTAGATATGGCCCTAAAAAGTGATAAAATAAGCCTTCTCAATAGCCTAAAATGCAAGAGCTTCAAGGGGGGCTTCGCCCCCCTGGGTCCCCCCACCGGGGCGCTGCCCCTGGACCCCGCCGAGGGCCTTCGGCGGCCCCCGGACCCCTACCCCGACGCTGTGAAAAATTTCTGGCGAGAACACTGGTATATACTGCAGTGTTCCCGCCAGAATTTTTTTGGGGGCCGCCGAAGAACGCCGAAGGCCCCGGCCCGGCAGGGTCCAGGGGCAGAGCCCCGTTGGGGGTCCCAGGGGGGCGAAGCCCGCCTGAAACTCTTGCACTTTAGGCTATTCAGAAGGCTTATTGTATCAGTTTTTAGGGGCATTTCTGTAATAATCACAGCAGTCACTTAACTTCTCTGCAGGAGTTTAGCGTAACAGTATTTCAGGTCAAAGGCAAATAAAAACAAACTTTAACGTTAATGACTTCAACAGTACTTATAACTTTTGTCCGGTTTGCCATCCGAAGTTGAATCGCTATCGATGGTATTTTCGCTGCACTCGGAACCTTCTAAAAACGTACGGAGCTAACGGTTAGCTCCGTACGTTTTTAGAAGGTTCCGTTTATCACGGAATTGCATGCTGTTGTTTCAGAAATCTCACGGACTTATGCTTACAAACATTCCTAAGTTGTGTTTCTTCTTCTTTCTTTCTTTCTCCTGTCAAATTTTCAAAGCGAATCATCTCCGTCGTTCCTGGACCGAATGACCTGAAATTTTGCACAATGCATATGGTAGAGTGGACCAATACCTAAAAGTTTGGTACAGGCGTGCATGGAGTATTTATTTAAAGAACCCAATTTTCATTTTTGGCGTATATCACTTCAAAATGACCCATTTCGGGGTTTTACGGGAGGTGTTTTGGCCATTCTCGACGTTTAGTGCGTTCCATATATGGCAAGCAAAGCAATAACTCCCGCCCTGGGCGACAGGTGACAGGTGTCAGTCTGCTAATTAATTAAATTGTGCCGCCAGCCAATCAGCGAAGAGAAAGGAACACTTCGTCGGCAATGACGCAACATTTGATTGTCATGTTTATATGTAGACGGAACCATTCATATTTGAGAGGATTTTGTAATTTATGTTACTCCATAAAAGGTTACTGCAAAGAAAATAGGAATATAATATGTGACCATTATTTTGAAAACAGCAATTACAAATATACACAAAATATATATACGCAAAGAAACTTTTAGGTTTGAGATTTTTATGCAGACCTTCTTGAAGATTCCACCCCGGACTCGTTCATTTTTAATTTTACATTTACGTCACAGACTCCCGCAGTAACTGCATTTAGTCTGCAGTTTTCTGCGCATTTTACGTCAGCTTCTACCCAGTTTCGGTTGTCATCGGTAGCAGAACATCTTTAGGTGCGAAATGGCTAGCCTTACATTGTTCACTCCGTTGTTAATGTACATTGAAAGGTGTTTTCGTTTGTGAAATTCGTCAAAACAACGTTATATGAGAACTGTGGAACGCTGGTACCGCAGGCAAGTGCTGACAAGCCACTGCCGTCGTTGTGTATCTCCGTTTGTTGTCAAAAACATGCATGAACTGATAACGTTAGTAGGCGAGATCAGTTTTCCTTGGGAAAGGGCAAAAGATACTTCCACACGAGATGTCATGGTGTTTTCTGCATCATTTCTGTTTTTTGACGGTAACTAGTTATCTTTATTTTGATCGTGACGACGTCCACATACTAGTATTTTTCTGTGGGGAGGGGGGGGGGGTCAAATATATTATGCTGCTTATTGTGTAACAGTGGGGTTTAAGCGCTGCCAAACTGACCACGTCAGTTGCTCTAGAGCTTTTGGTGTTGTGGTTTGCACGTTCGATTTGTAATCCGCCGACCCGGGGTCGATCCCCGTTATCGGCATGTTTGTTTCTTTCTGTTTTTTTAATTTATAATTTTGTTAATATTAATATTAATTCATCCTTTGGACTGTGATTTGTGTAGATGTTATACCAAATGTCACTCGTTTGACTTCTATATGATGGCTTTAATTTCATTCATGTCAATCCTTTTTGATCCTTGATGTCGGCCTTGGTAGTAGTTCATTTCGAGAAGTTACTGTTAGAATGTTCAATTTTTGCGCAGGAGTGATTTGGAACAGTTCAATTTTGCATGGGAACGGGTATGGCTGAAATATGCTGTATTTGCTCTCAAGCAAATGTCGGCCTTTCTAGTTATTTATTGGATCCGTCACCCCACTGCTGTACTACAGTCAAACCTGTCTATAGTGGCCACTCAAGGGACCGGACAAATGTGGCCACTATAGACAGGTGGCCTCTGTATAGAGGTGGCAACTTGTAGATAAAATACCCAAGGGACCGACAAAAAGTGGCCACTATGGACAGGTGGCCTCTGTATAGAGGTGGCCCCTAATACAGGTTTGACTGTACTGCTTTATTTGATCTCACATTGTTTTGTCCTTTGTTTATTTTATTTTCAAATGTCCTAGTGGTAATGTTAATATTAGCTTTGCTAGAGTGCATTTACCACTGTGTCTTGTCTTATATGTATACCAATAAAAAAAAAAACATGTCTGTTACCTCTGTTGGAATATTCACCCCGTATCCCTGCATCGCCGTCGCCATCCTTCCTAAACTAGAGCTTTTAGTGACAAGTAAGTATGGTCTGAAAGCATATATGTTATGCGATTCAGAGAATGGATACTGTTGCCAATTCCAGTTGTATGCAGAGAAGGACCCTTCTGCTAAAGGTATGACACATGACATAGTTGATTTGCCGCTTGACAGCACACATGCAATCAGGGTCAAAAGACTTGTACGCAACAAGGAACTTCCCACTGCTCATTTGCAACATAGAGATTCAAGAGGCCATTGAGTTTAACAAGCTTTCATGACAGAGGTGCTCAAGTACTTCCACCAGTACGTACCAGCAGAAATAGATCCAGATGGCAGGATCAGCCTCTTGCTGAATTTTCATTTGAAATGTTTGCTTAAGTAACTTATCTTTGCTGTAACCACATGAACAGAGAAAGTGTCAAACTGAAGGGTGTACAGGAATCCTTGTGAAATGGACAGAGCCAGGCGCGGTGGCCTTACGCGAGCTGAATTTCGATGCACTGGCATCTGTCAAAAATCTGCGATCTCCTTGGCTGCATCTCCTTTCACGCGGGAAGAGCGCAGGAACATCATTGGCCGTGTTCTTGCACTGTCTAGTATTCTCAATGGTCACACATGAGAAATACTCGCGGGTGCGGGTGCTCAGCAATAGATACGGTAAGATTATTCGGAAGACCCTAATCATCTGACTATTGAGTGTCAATATCATTGAAACTGGTCATTCTTAAAGGTGTAATGTCGCAAAATAGTTGTACAGTAATGATGAAAGAGATTTAAAAAATCAATTGTAGATGTAACTTTACAAAGTTATATAACATTACGTCATTCTTGCCAACGTTGCTTCACTAATGCATGCAATGAAAAACTTCTTATGTCTGTGTTTGCAGCAAGCAAGGTAAGCAAAACAGACTACGCAAAAGAGCTTCGGGTGGAGGCACAGGGCATGTTTAGATGCTATAAATTGTAACTGTAGAACTTTCACGTTGGTATTCATGTCGCACCTTTCCAAGTAACTTGCGTAATCAAGTCTTCAACACACTTGCCTAGGACAGCATCGATCGGCTGGAAGAGACCATAAGCGGTGGCGGGACATCTCACCGTGTGAATAGTATATAACTGTCCAGCCCAAGGTGACAGAGTTCACTTTGGGACCACCATCCAGGCTGCATTTCAGCGACAGGAGGCCGGACAGTGCTCACAAGTAGAGAAGGGCTGGTGATCAAGTTCAACACCGCGTACACCATTGGCAAGGAGGAATTCCTCTTCACAAAGTTCAAGTCCCTTCTCCAACTGCAGCGGATTTATTGACTCAACATTAACACGACCTGCGCCAACGACACGACCTGCGACAAGTTCCTGAAGACGATCAGTGACACCCTCAGGGAGAAGACTGCAGGTCGTATTTCGTTAAGTCCCTACATCTCCTTCATGATTCATGGAGACTCGATGTTGCGATTAAATAGTGTGAAATTGTTTACGCACGCATCATCGAAGATGGCAAGTCGAAGAACCTTCTTGTCGGGCACGTGGAAGTTGAGCACGCACATGCACAAGGTACGTCAGAATGATTTTCAAAAAAATAATTGAAGTTCCACAAAAGTATGCAGTATGACAAGTTAATTCCTGTCAAGGACGTTATATAACGTCCTTGTTCCTGTTAAACCATTTTTCACGTCTTTGAAAATATTTGTGGACAATTTTGACACGGTATCGCAACCTTCACTGATGTGTGTCCTATATATTTTTCTCTACGTATACATTCCCTCTTTCATAAACAAATTTGATATATTTTCTGTTAACATGAGCAACATGTTATGTTGTAAGATTTGAAAGCAAGCTACCTATAAATTTTGCAGGTCAGGTTGACGGTACGAAGACCGCGTTTGCCAGCCTGTGTGAACCCTGCCAGGACTGGTTGGAGACGGTCGGCATGACGGCAGATGGTGCTAACGTTAACGCATTATTGCGTACTTCATCGGCTATTAGTGGAGGCACAGATAAATAAAAAAATGACACCATTATGCCATATTGATGAAAGAGTTTAACTTTATTGTCTATTCTAGTCTATGTTTTCTCAATTGTTTTCCTATTGACGTCTGTTGCTAAGGATATCAGCAGTGTCCCACTTCTTGCAGATGTAAGAGCATTAGAGATATTCTACCACAGGATATCAGGCCCTATATGGGACATGATAAAGAGTACCAAAGTTCACATCCTTGATGTGCACAAGCACATCGAAATCCTGCACCAGAATCTGAAGACATGGGTGGAAAATGCAAGCCAGCTCCTCCAGCAGGATGGAAGTAACCTCTTTGCTGACTTCCCCCACCACATAAATTCCATCCACATTTGATGCTCTTTATTCCGGTACGGATGAAATTAACACTATAACACAAATGTTAGAAGTAATCTGTGCTAAAAGCTTGTTCGTAACCGAAAAACAACTGTCTGACTTCCTGGAAGGTGGCCATGCATGGCACTGCGCCAACTGAAGAGCAGCACTTTCAGCCACGATGGTCGATATGCAGATGATATTGCTAAATTTGTGGGGGAGTTTTGCGGGGATGGCCTCTTTGAGTACTTGCCAGGCAGAACACACGTTCGAGAGCTTTCAATACACAACCAGAGTACAGAACCCCGAGAAGATGGGGGCTAAAACCAGGCAACTATCGCAGAAAATGGACCTGTAGGCCCAACAAATCCCTAAGGGAGTCAATAGGACCCAAAGACTGGAGAGAGGCCAATGTCACAAGTATTTTCAAAAAGGGCAATAAATCTCAACCGGAAAACTACCGTCCGATGAGCCTTACATCAGTGATCTGCAAAACTCTAGAGAAGCTATTTAGAATTAAACTTGTCCAACATTTGGAGTCCAAAGTACTTATTGCCCCAACCCAGCATGGTTTCATGAAAGGAAAGTCCTGTTTGACCAACTTACTCTGCTATATCGACTCAATAACGGCGAGTCTTGATAAAGGATATCCAGTTGACGTACTGTATCTGGATTTTGCGAAAGATTTCGACAAGGTCCCCCGCATAAAAGATTACTGCTAAAGATAAGAAGCCATGGGATTGAAGGCGAAATTGAGCTCCAGCATCAGCAAACTGCAGGATGATATAGACAGAGTCTGTACATGGGAGAAAAAGTGGCAGATGCTGTTCAACGTAAACAAGTGTGTGGTGCTACACCTAGGGTTCAATAACCCGTGTCATACATATACCATGAAGGGAACCACCAATCGGAGTAACCACCGTTGAGAAGGATCTAGGGGTTCATATTGCTAAATCCTTAAAACCAGCCCATCACGTGGCGTACGCAGTTAAAAAAGCAAACAAAATCCTGGGTATCATTAAAAGAAACATCAAGTACAAAAAGACAGAAGTCATAACTCGTCTTTACAAGCAACTCGTTCGTCCTCATCTGGGATATTGTGTACAAGCATGGTCGCCTTGGCTCCAATAGGATATTAAGTTGATCGACGACGTACAACGGAGAGCAAGCAAAATGATCCCTGAATTACAAAATTTAACGTACAATCAACGCCTCCGGAAGATGAAGCTAACTACGCTGGCAGTAAGGCGATTCCGAGGGGATATGTTAGAAGTATTCAAGATTATCAAGGGACTAGAAGGGATAGACAGAACCACGCTCTTTACATCGTTACAAACACCTTATAACACCAGGGGACACCATCTGAGACTGTCAATACCCAGTATCAAGCTGGAAATCCGGAGAAGATCATTCGCTGTAAGAATCGTAAAGGCCTGGAATAAACTTCCATCTGAGGTAGTTACCCAGACCACAGTGAACAGTTTCAAGAATAAGATCGACAGATAGATAGAGACGCGAGATCGTCGGAGGAGCGGCAGTGGGCTACCAGCCTTTCAGCTCCTGACTGCAGAGACAAGCTATGGAGTCTCTGCGGTTCAGGTAAATTCGGATATCTGTTGACCGTTAAACTAAACCACTCAGTTCAGTTTGAGTACAAAAGTATGTTCCAAACATAATGATTATTACTTGACCAAAGTAGAACATATGCTATTACACTAATGACACATCTATGTAGAAACAAAAATATCAAAGAAACCAAACTGGAGCATTCTTGTAACGTATAAACATTCTAAAATTTTAAATCAGTCTTTGTGGACTTGACGGTGACCATTTATTTAGATACAAGGTATCAATGTTTGAGGTACAAAAAATGTTACTTATTGTTCATCTTTAGACATGCGCTAAATATATCTTACATTTAAGCTGCTATCTAAATAACAATTATGTCATCATCGCATAGTAATGTGTAGCTGTATTTTCCAAACAACAGGTTGAGGCTAAGGAGATCTCAGCAGTGAAACTGGGACAGATTAGTTATAGCAAAGAATTCCTGATTCTGTGTGTATGAAAGCAGGAATAGTCTTCTTGTTGGAGGCAACAAGCTGACACAATACATTCATGTGCTCCACATGTAATCACTTTAGAGGAATAGCAAGACGCCTTTCACACTGAGTATAGCCACACACAAGGTCAAGCGAAGAAAAAAGCGGCAAGGTAAGAAGCTCCTGTCTCCCGAATCATTTATAAACTAGTATAGCTTACATTCGGCTGATCCTAAGATGTACGATGACTTGACACTAGACGACTTTTTGTCGGGATACATGAGCTTACTACATAGCCATGGGCTGCCTGCCTGGGAGTTGAGAACTTGCTGCAGTTTGTAACTCACAAATTGTCACGTTCGCCAGAGTACGTAAGAGTTTACCTAGAGGCCTTGGTCATCGTCAACCCCACGCTGTACATAAGGGATATGAGACAGCTTCTACAGGACGACTTGGCACTTCAAGATGCGGACATTCAAATCGAGTCAACTGGTTGGGGTAAGACAGGCTTACCTTGAAACGGACAGCTAGTGTGCCAATGGAGAGATACACGGTGGTGCTGTGCAAAAGGCTGTGCAATCTATGTCAGTTATCTTGTGTTTGTTTTTTCCTCCAATATTTGTATAAACTTAACTTCTTTCAAACTCCATGCATAATATTAATCTGGTT
Source organism: Branchiostoma floridae (assembly GCF_000003815.2). Taxonomy (NCBI): domain Eukaryota; kingdom Metazoa; phylum Chordata; class Leptocardii; order Amphioxiformes; family Branchiostomatidae; genus Branchiostoma; species Branchiostoma floridae. The sequence continues at coordinate 22,870,130 of NC_049979.1, forward strand.
CTCCGATTTGTAGTGAATCGCCTGTCAGGGTATAGGCGAAGAAATGGCCATGGCCAATGGAAGCATAGTCCAGGAGTACCCCCACCTGGAATGTACAGAACTACTGTAGTATTGGCCATCATTTTGCCGTAGAATGACTGCACGGAAGACTGAAATGCCTAACCCAAGCTCAGCTGCATCATGTTGCAAGTTTCTTTGTTTTGCTTTTCTGTAACGTTGTAACTATAAAGTCAAGGAGCTAGTACTAGCTCTACTTTTGTTCGGAAAGAAGCTAGTTAAAATGCTCACTGTAGTTAACAAGAAAAGAAGGCAGAGAAAAGAGAAGTGCAGGAGGCAAGGAAAAGACCAGCCAGGAACAACAAGGCCAAAGAGGCCCTTCCAGAAGGACGTGGAGATGATGCGACAGCTCCACCCTGATCGGGAAACAGCAGAGGACAATGTGCCCCTCGATCGCAATGCGCCCAACTGGAGGGACTAAGTGAAGCATCTCACGGGAATGCAGGTAAGCTTGAACTATCTTTGAGTATGTCTGTTGGAAACAGTAAGGTCTTAGATGGTACGGGACAGACCGTCATACGGAAGACTCTGATAACACTCCAGCAGCATAAAATCTCATCACAGCTGTAGATGCGACATTGATCACGATTGAATGCCTGACAGTTTGATGGAAACAATGCGTTGTTATGACAAAACCATCGTAGGGTACCCTTCAGCCGCACCAGTTGAGTCCGTCCAGTATCCCACATCATCAGAATGATAAGTGGCCACCATGAACTTAATATTCATCTTTGCAAGGATGCACATCTTTAGTCTTTATCGAAGGGAATCAGTGTCGTCGGTCACACGTCCAGTGTGACCAATTACATTCAACAAAAGCTGATCTTAGACAGGGGCTTGATTAGGTTACCAAATTCACTGTCTTTGGCAGCAGGCTGGGAGCGTGACGGGTCAAGTCTACCAGATTCGTTCAAGATAGATTTCTACTCCAACATTAAGTAAGATGGGCAAGACTGCGACGGTTTCCCTGCTGGCACACTAGTTCTCTCCTACCTTCCGACTCTGAAGTGAAAGTGTTTTTAAGAGGTGAGGTTTCCTGCTGTTTTAAGATCATCCTCATTTACTACATTGAAAATTCAGCCATGTTCCTGTAAAAAGTTAAAGACAATCATGAGCAAGCTACTAATTAAACACATATGGAATGCATATGCACCCAAGTGCACTAATATTTGCTCATTCTTCGGGGACAGAAAGGAATACCGCTCAGTATACTGAGGAATGCTGTTCACGCTTTGAACAAAAGACTGAGGGCAAAGGAAGAGCAGCAGATGTTAAGGGAGGAGATGCTGGAGGCATACTGCAGCACCATAAAGCCTGCCTGACCTTGTAGGGAAGCAGTAAGTTGGGACAGCAGTCTGTGTTCATTGCCCACCTGGTAAACCTGGACAAAAGGATGTACTTGTTGCAGTAATTGCTATTGTAATATTTAGTAAGCAAAATGTTTTGTGTTTATCTGTTTGCCAGACAAAAGTAAGTGGCCATTCGATGACCAACTGCAAGCAACCGGCATAGTTCAAGCCAGCGGTCAGCATCAAAAAGGTGAAAGCTGGACCTTGCTGCCATGTGCTACATCCTTGAAGATGATGCTGTTGAACCAAAGACGGCAAAGGGCCGTGAGCAGGCAGCCAAGGAAACTGGCCACAAGCGGTACGGCAAGTTTAAGGTGGTTAAGGTCCTCGCGGGTACCGCCGCCAGCCCAACCATACGCATGTACGTCGCCAAGATGGTGATGACGAAAGAGGAGTTGAGGTTCTAGGAGGAAGCTGATAAGGCCAGGGTGGAGTTACGAGAAGCCAAGAGAGGCATACCCACCACCCCGGCCGGGATGCCACCGGTACTCTCTGAGTACATGTACAGCCCATCCCTCTGTTCCTGTAAACCCACATCTTTACCAATGGGAACAACCTGAGCCTCGACGTCATGCAGACCATATTCCTGAAGATGGTGGAAAGTAGGGCTGGGCTGGGCAAAACATTGTACCTACAGATGGACAACTGTTACAGAGAGTGCAAGTCCAAGTTATTCTGTTATTTGCTGGAGAAGTGGTAGATTTTAATACTTACGACAAAAGCTGCTTCATTCATTTAAGATGTTCCTGTTTAAAGACGCAAATTTAGTTTATGTTTATGTGCTTACCATTTACTTTGCTATTCAAAATGCTTCTTTGTTATGTCTGTGAATGAAGATAGTTTGGTAACTTTTAACTGACACTGAGTGACATCCTTACATCTGGATAAATCTGGACTTTATTATGAGATTTTTCAGTGATATTTCCATATCAGAGGAAGGACCATTCATGATCTAGTTTTGTCCAGATGTACAATATAGAGAATTGCTATTGATCATGTGAATGCCATATATTCACCTACATGTAATTGCAACCATAGCATTATTTAGCATGTAGAATCAATACAGGCAAAACTATTTTCTTCTTCACACATCTATTTTCTTCTTCACACATAAGCCAATGCATTGTTTGAGCTGCCGTGTAAGACAGTTGGAGGTAAGGCTAGTTGTTTCAAGGAGTTCCCAGATGTAGTTATTACACTAGATTGTGCAGAGTTGTTTTCAGAGAAGCCTTCTGACCTCGATGTGAGGAAGCAGTTTTATTCAAATTACAAACACCACGAAACTTTGAAGGTTTTGATTGGCATCAGCCCTCCCTTGCTGTGATATACTGTTCAACTTGATATGGTGGCAGGGCATCCGACAAATTCGTAACATGGGCTAGCGAGGATTTGTTGGGATTCTTAGTCGGAGACCGCCAACTGCTATCGGGATCAACTAACAACTGACGAGCTTTCTACCAATGGCGCTCCTCCACTTGCTGGCGGATGTACTGAATGCCACCAATCACCTCTCGGTGAAGAAGATATTCCAATACAGGGATCATTTTAAGAGATTAGAATTTATTCAAGAACTAAACGTGGAGGAAAATCTGACAGTGCCATTTTCCTTATTTATGCTCAATTAGTGCTTTCAGATCCTAGAGGCCATGAGGCAGGTGGATGGAATCAAGCTTCAGCGTTTCAGGACCAGGGTCCAGGACACTGGTCACTACTTGGAAACACGGACTCGGCCGCAATCAAAAAGTCAGTTGCCGCAGTAATGTTATCAACAATTGCCAACAATTGCACTCTTTAGGAACATTGCAGCAGCTGCAACACTTGACGAGCACAAAAAGAGGGTAAGCCAGCTTATGGCCTCAGAAGAAAGTGACCGGCACAGAACATGGATTCTACTAAGTGGCTTCCAAATGCTGAGGTTTGTATGGAGGTTGAGTAACTATTTTCATATTTTTTTTTCTCTTTTCTTTTTATGCTTTTATTTGGTTATTAGATATACATGTACAATGACTATAGTACATCTACATTTCTTGCTTTGTCATTCAGAATTGGGTCCATGTCTTCCGGGATGAAAACTTGATGGTTGCCATACACACCAATAATGGAGTTGAAAGACAGAACGAGACACTCAAGTACTCCCACTTGGAAAGACGGACAAAATGCAGCCTCGCCGAGATGCAGACTGTAGTAGTGACAGATTTCCTATTTCCTAAACAGTCCGAAGAGGAGTGGTGCGCTTGAGAAGGTGGTCCGTACACCTATGGAGACGAGACCAAAACGGACCCTCTCTTGGACTGTAAATAACACGTCAGATAGAGCCTCACAATGGCTTTCAACACTTCTACGGACCAGGTAAATGTATTCATTGGTGTAATACTGGAGATAATCGCCAACAGCCACCACATTGGCAAGTACAGAGACACGTACGCTGACTGTAAACAACCTCTTGCCGAATACTAGGTCATTCTTGATGACGATTCGAATGCCAGTGTTGGCTGTGACAGACATGGACCTGTTGGGCATATGCAGATTATAATCAAGAGATAGCTGACGATGACATAGTTTGATACTGTACGAAATGTCTCAAAGGTTAAGCGATTTCTGAGAACAGTATGCAAATTACACAGCGCATAGTTATTGATGCTTAGAAAGGACTCGTGTGCAAATGTCAAACTATTAAAAGAACGGCATTTACTTTGATGTAGGGTGTTGTCAACATAGCAAATAATAACAAAATACATGTACGTTAAATCTGAAATTGACTCCTTGTTGCACTTAAGCTAGGCAGCAAATGAAAACCAAGTCAAACCAACACTATTCATTCAGAATCGCCTCATTACTAGGAAAGTGCTCGTTCTACACCACCACCTTCGGAGAGAGCAGTAGCACTGCTTCATCTCAGAATCAGCTTGTTGAGCAGGAGCAGCTTCTGCTCTTGAAGCAATACTCTTATGGTGATGTAGTGTCATGACTGTAGTTGTAGTTTTACATGATGCTTTTAGCTTTTAGAAGTAGATCATTCGTCCCCCCAAAGTAAGCAGAAATTTCCTTACCTATCCTACGATCAAATACTTGAGTATATGCAAAATATTTCTATATTTTTGTAACATGTCTTATTGTGTAACATAGTGTAACCATGTTCATAAAAGAAGCAGGATCACATATTTTCTATATGCTAGACGTATATTTTCTCTACAGACACACTTCTCATGTCACCTATTCTAGTACATTTATCACTACTCAAGTAAACGATGGTACACCTTTACCACAGTATATCCAAGTCAATACTCAAGTCAATGTCCCCAAAGCCAGCAACATAGCTTTTTCTCGCAAGCGAGCAGCAGTCAAGACCGTGTCCTCACAGCCAGTAGCCATTTTTGCCTTGCCGCCAGGCAAGGCTTTACGCCAGCTTTCTTCCTTGGACGGACGGACGGACCTGTTAACCTTGCTCTTCCAAAGACCCTTTCAAAGGCCCTTCCAAATCGCCTTTCTCATGGACAAGTTTGACGGCTCAGGCAGACAATGGTACATCCCTGTTGAATTTTAAACCGTCCATTTTACGTATTTGTTTCTGTTTGCGGTCGGTTCTAAAAGCATTTAATATTTGGTTACATTGAATAAATGAAGCGTTTGTATGGTAAAATTCCAAATTCATTTGGAGTGACATAAAATCAAGTGCATTATCTCGCAACAAGAATTGCATTAGCTATTCATAAAGATGAAACAATTTCCAAATCAGGCTAATAAATTGTATGTGAATATATAAGTAGCCATGACGTCATCAAAACGTTGGAGAGGCCTTCCGAGACCGCAGCAAAACGCTAACGTGAGTTTAGGAGAGCGCCAGCTCAAAACGTCACACGAGAAGTCGCAATAGATAATTATTTTTACTCCGCGTACCGTAGGTACGCTCGGGAGTAAAAATATTGTTTTCATACGGTTTCTTCTTTCTTTCTTTCTCCTGTCGCGATCGTTAAAGTGATTCCTCTCCGTCGTTCCTGCACCGAATGACCTGAAATTTGGCACAAAGGTAGAGTGGGCTAATACCCCCAGACGTTTTTCTCATTTTTTTTATGGATACCTTTAAAATGATTTTATGGATGTTTTTAGGTCCATTTCTGACCATGACTGTATATTCTTGCCTCCCGTGCCCAGGTACTCAGTCCAAATGACCTGAAAGTTTGCATAATACTGCGTGAGATAGTTATTAAAAGTACCACGTTATCATTTTTTGGCAAAAATCACTTCATAATGATTTATAAGCCGGTTTGGCGGGGTATCTACGTGTATTTTCACTCGTTTCACGCGATTCGCGCGTGTGACCATATATGGTCGTGTTCTCGCGAGTGACGTAATGTGGTGCAGCTGTGAGTTGTGACTACTAGTAAATATAATTAACACGTCACCAATACGCGCGGCACTTAGCGGAAGCGATGACCTGATTTGGTACAGCCACTGCGAGGAAGTGTACTTTCAAATTAGCAGCTTAATACCATACCAGGAGAACATGTCGTCGGGGAAGAAATTTGTTAAAAGTAAGTAAAAAATCGTACTGTTTAACTTACAATTGGCTACAATGCACAAACACAGTAACAAATTTGGGTAGCTTGTCGTCGTTATTGTGTAATTTTTGTACGTTTAATTAACGCAAGTTAAGAATGTCGGGTTTAGCGATACAGCAGGGCGTACAGAATGGCGCGGTGGTACATGAAACTACACAAAGGAAATACTAATTATTGTATTGTATTCTATTTTCTACTGGATGAAGATGATACACCACTAGTTGTGCAGACACATGGGATTGTGCCTTGATAGAAGGTGTCAATTTGACAGTGCTAAATTTATTATTGGCCGGGTGCTGAAACTTTGGCCTGTAAGAGGGTACAATAGTCAACTGGCTACAAGTGGCACCAACAGACACCAAGAAGAGGATAGCAAAGTCAAAAGCAAGAAGTGTTCCCACATACATTATGAAATTATGACAGAAATACCATCGTTCCTGCACCGAATGACCTGAAATTTGGCACAAAGGTAGAGTGGGCCGATACCCAGACCCGTTTTTTCTGTTTTTTGATAGATACTTTAAAATGATTTTATGGATGTCTTTAGGTGGTGTTCTGACCGAACTGTATAATTGTGCCTCCCGTGCCCAGGTATTAAGCCCAAGGGACCCGAAATTTGGTATGATAGTGCATGATATTTACTAAAAAGACCCCGTTATCATTTGTGGCACAAAATCACCTAAAAATGATTTATAAGCCGATTTGGCGGGGTTTTTTTCGTCTCCGTTTTCGTCTTCGCCGCCTCTGAGCGTGTCACCATATATAGTAAATGACGTAATCACCTTGACATGTGCAGGGCCAGGTGGCGGCTGGCGGCGGCCGTGCACGTCGTCGCTAAATGGATTACTGTAGTTAATAACACGGCGCGCGACATTCAGCATAATATCGGCAACTCGGCTACAGCCAATGAGGAAGGGTCTTTCGAATTAGCAGGTTATAATGCTGTGCCACGGGTGCAGACCGCGCGCCGAAGAATATTGTTCCGTCAAAAGTAATTAAAAAAAACTGTACTGTTATCTTACAATTGACAAGAATACACAAAAGCTGTAACAAATTCGGGAAGCTTGTCGCCGTTTGCGGACCGGTAGTTTTTTTTAATTTTACGCGAGTTTAGGGTGTTGGGTTTAGTGATAGATATGGCGCAAATTTAGATGGGAGGGGGGCTTACGAGCGCACGCATGCATGTGCAGCTATTTAATCACGATATGGAATATTTTGTGCAGTGATTGAGACAGTATTGTATACTGTGAAAAGTGTAGAGTAGTTCTCTTCCATAGTTATATTTCAGCCATACCATAGGTATGGTGAAATATATTGTATTCGTAATTATATTTCAGCCATACCATAGGTATGGTGAAATATATTGTATTCGTAATGTTTCTTCTTTCTTCTTTCTCCTGTCAAATCTTCGGAACACGTTATCTCTGTCGTTCCTGGACCGAATGACCTGAAATTTCGCACAAAGGTAGAGTGGGCTAATACCCTTAGACGTTTTTTTCATTTTTTTCATATCTGCCTTTAAAATGATTTTATTGAGGTTTTTGGCAATTTTTATGTATATTTTGGCTCCCTGTACCCTGGTATTACAGTCGAATGACCTAAAATTTGGTAAAGAGATGCTTTAATAATATGCCCACATAGATTCAATAACAGTTTTGGAATATGGTACAAGAAATTGCTTAATTTTGTGACTTTTGGTCATTTTTTTTACAAAAAAAGACATTTTTGGCTCCTGTACCCTCGTTTCACAACCAAATGACCTAAATTTTTGTATAGGAGTGCCCTTTACATATTTGTTGTTACATTTACATAACAACAATTTGGGCATACAGTACAACAAAATGCTTAATTTTGCGATTTTTTGGCCATTTTTTGTCAAAAATAGGACATTTTTGGCTCCTGTACCCCCGTTTCACAACCAAATGACCTGAAATTTGGTAAAGGGGTGCTCTTGATATTTATCCAAATGACCTATGTATAATTTTTGGCATAAACCACTTCAAAATGATATATTTTGGGATTTTGTGGTCATTTTCAAATGGCCAGAGAGGCCAATGACCTCAAGGTCGTTGACCCTCCACCTGCAATCTGCACGTGTACATGTCTATACAAGACCTATTTGGCAACCATTCGTGTAGGCTGATTTAATATTCTGAGTAGGTTACGGCAGCCAATCAGCGAGCCTGTATATATCTGGAAGAGTCCATTCCTGCACGGAGGGGTTAATTTTTATTTTTAAATTCATATTTGGACCAATGATTATGTAAAGTCTTTTAGTGGGAGTATTTTTGGACTGGTCTATTTTGAAATTTTACATGGGATATGATGGAATAGTCCATTCTTGCACGGAGGGGGGCATTTTTACAAAAGGAATAATTTTTGGACTTCCATGACTATGTCAAAGTCCTATTTTAGAGGATGTATTTTTGCACTGGTCCATTTTACATAGGGGTATCACAGGAAGTGTCCATTCTTGGACGGAGGGGGATTTTTTCAAATTCAGGATGGATGGGTGATGATTCAAAATTTTATTTTTAGCAGATTGAAGTGTTTTTAGACTGGTCTATTTTACCTTTTCATGCACGGGGGGACTCTTTTGCTGAGTCTAATTTTGAACTGGGTTTCTGATTCAAAGGCCATGTTTTCAGTGGGAGCATTTCTAGACTGGTCTATTGTGAAAACTCCAATGGGGTGCACTGAAAGAGTCCATTCTTGCACGGGGTATTTTTTTAAGATTCCTTTTTGGACTAAACTGTGCTTAGTAAAAGTGATTTTTAAGCAGAAGTGTTCCGTTTTCACACATGGGTGATTTTAGAACTGTCTACTGTTGCATGGGGAGGGAGATGGCTGAAATATGCTGTATTTGCTCTCAAGCAAATGTCGGCCTTTCTAGTGTTTCTTTCTTTCTTTCTCCTGTCAAATCTTCAGAACACGGTATCTCCGTTGTTCCTCAACCGAATGACTTGAAATTTGGCACAAGGGTAGAGTGGGCCAATACCCTCGGGCGTTTTTTTCATTTTTTCCATATCTGTCTCTTAAATGATTTTATTAAGGTTTTTTGGTCATCTTAAGACCAAAACTGTATATTTGGGCCCCCTGTACCCTGGTATTATAACCGAATGAGCTGAAATTTGGCACAGATGTGCCTTGATAAGTCCCCCATATAGATTCAATATCAGTTTTGGTGTACAGTACAACAAAATGCTTATTTTTGCGATTTTTTGACCAATTTTTGACCAAAAAAGGACACTTTTGGCCCCTGTACCCTGGTATTACAACCAAATGAGCTGAAATTTGACAGAGATGTGCCTTGATAATGCCCCCATATAAATTTAAGAAAACTTTTGGTGTACAGTACAACAAAATGCTTATTTTTGCGATTTTTTGACCAATTTTTGACCAAAAAAGGACACTTTTGGCTCCTGTACCTTGGTATTGCAACCGAATGAGCTGAAATTTGACACAGATGTGCCTTGATAATCCCTTCATATAAATTCAATAACACTTTTGGTGTACAATGCAACAAAATGCTTATTTTTGCGATTTTTGGCCAATTTTTGACCAAAAAAGGACACTTTTGGCTCCTGTACCCTGGTATTACAATTAAATGACCTGAAATTTGGTATAGATAGGCATTAGATACTTGGTAACAAGATTCAAGTAAAATTTTTGACATAAACAACTTTAAAATGATTAATTTTGGCACTTTTCTGAGGGGAAATTTGTTTTCTTTTGGCCTCCTGACGTGACCTTCCGTGACCCCGCACAGAGCCACACCTGTGCGCGTCAGCCGGAGAGTTAATTGAATCAAAGACCTAGCCAATCAGCGAAGAGGAGGCCAAAGGCTAATTAATATTCATAAGCGGGGCCTCATGATCCCGTATATAGCAGTGTTCCCGCCAGGGGGAGCAAAGCCCGCCTAAGGCTCTCGCATTTTAGACTATTCAGAAGGCTTTATATTGTATCAGTTCTTAGGGGCATATCTATGATAATCGCAGCAGTCACTTAACTTCTCTTCAGGAGTTTAGCGTAACACTGTTTCAGGTCAAACCGTCAAAGGCAACTAAAAACAAACTTTAACGTTACTGAGTTCAACAGTACTTATAACTTGTTATCCGAAGTTGAAACGCTAGCGATGGTATTTTCGCTGCGCTGTTAGCTCCGTGCGACTGTTGTTGACGGTCTTATAACGGTATATTTTGCACCCCTGTACCCTGGTATGAGTAACATTTGGTATAGATAGGCATAATATAGTTGGTAAAATGATCCAAGTAAAATGTTTGGCATAAAGTACTGTAAAAGGCTTAATTACAGCACTTTTTTTTAGGGGAAATTGGTTTTCTTTCGTTCTCCATGCCGTGACCTTTCGGACGTTCACCCCACAGAGCCGACATCTGCACCTGCGTCTAGCCGGCAGGAAGAGTTAATTCAATTAATGGTTCAGCCAATCAGCGAAGAGGAAAGCGAAGGCTAATTAATATTCATAAGCGGGACCACACAATACGTTAACTTGAAGACTCAGGCCGTACAGACTTCTCGCCAGGATTTTTTCAAAGCGTCGGACAGGGGTCCGGGGGCCGCCGAATGTCCCTGGCGGGGTCCAGGGGCAGGGCCACTGTGGGGGGGACCCAGGTGGGCGAAGCCCCCCCGGAAGCTCTTGCATTTTAGGCTATTGAGAAGGCTTCTTTTATCAGTTTTTTTAGGGCCATATCTACGATAATCGTAGCAGTCACTTACTTCTCTTCAGCAGTTTGACTTTAAAATATTTCGGGTCAAAGCTTCAAAGACAACTAAAACCTCATAAACAACAAACTTAGCTCAACAGTATACAAAAATATTGTACGGGTTGCCATCCTTAGTTGAAGCGCTTATTTATAGCGCTAGTATCTTCGCTGCGCCGTTAGCCGCCGTGCGACTTTTGTTGACGGTCTGATATCCCTACGTCGCCGCCTCGCTGATATTCCCACGGACATGTTTAAAAAAAAATACCCAGCAAAAAACGCTGTTCTGCGTCAAATTCTATTCTATAAAACTCAGTGTTACAGTCTAAATATTTTGTAGAAGCACCGCTGTAGGAAAGAAGGTCCAAGCAATGTAAAACATCACGTAGCATGAAGTTCGCTGTCAACTGGCACACAGCACATGACTGTTTGAAACTCTAAGTCTAATCAACAGCCGTGTTTGATTGATAGCCGGCGGTCCTATGATGAAGTCGGCGAAAGGTGCGTTAGTTAGAAAATCTGCGTTTAGTTTTGATACGTAATTATAAGTTAGACAGTGGCGAGAATGATTATTTTCTCATCAATATTTCTCTTCAGAATTATTTGAACTTAATTGTACATCTAAACAATTGGCTTACCTGTGCAATGTTTATATGATTAATGATCAGTGTACTGAAATCATGTGTAAAGTATGGCTCCTAGTCAATAGATCAGCATTTTCTCTATAGTGATCACCTGTCTATAGTGGCCACATTTCCTAGTGCTGTTGTTGTTTGGCATAAACTTTGAACATTTAAATTGTAAGTAACTTTAAACTGCCAGAGTTTCAGCCCAATAAAACACTCTCAGCGCCAGGGTATGAACAGACTGACCAGACAGACGAAAATAAATCCTCGAACAAGGTTCAATCGTATCTTCCGGGTCTGGCAGGAAGTTGTTAAACTAAAATAAGAATAGGCTCGATGGTTGATTGCATACAAAGTAAAACAGTTTAACAGTTTTACAGCTTGAAGAAAACAAACGCTCCTACAGTACCTGCACCTGCTTGATAATTATTAAATCGTATGCCCTACTTGAATAAAAAAAGTTCATTGCAATAATAAATGTACCCACATCACAAGGAGCTTATACTTTTTTAAACTTACACCTAGTTATCGTACTGAAAATTGTTAATGACATTACATGAAGTCATTCAACAATTTTCAGTCATGATGAAAATTTTCTGAATGGAAGGTGTGATTATTGTCATTTTCTGAAAAATAGAAGCAAGCTCTGTTTTTACCTGGAGTCAATTCACAATACCAGTCCACTTTGGGGGATAATGTACTGTTAAGAGGATGTTCCATTTTTGCGCAGGGGGGATTTGGAACAGTCCAATGTTGCGTGGGAAGGGGTATGGCTGAAATATGCTGTATTTGCTCTTAAGCAAATGTCGGCCTTTCTAGTATATAGTAGAGATTTTCGGGTGTCACCTCCCCGAGGATGAACTGAACTGAACTTGGGAATTGTCCATGCATGTTGGTTGTATACGTAATCAGGTGTGACTTTTTTCTAGTGAACAAACAAAAAGGATACTCTGGGTGGCACATGAAATTACACAAAGGAAACAATAATTATTGTATTCTATTCGATTTTGTAGCAGATGAAGAGGAGACACCAAGAACGTTGTGCAGACACGTGGGTTTATGTCTTGATGGAAGTTGTCAGTTTGACAGTGCCATTATTTACCTGATGCTGGAACTCTAATGTTACTAAGAAGACAGCCCTAATGCGGCGGCTTTCAGAGGGCACAATAGTCAACTGGCTACAATAATGAAATTGTGACAGAAACACCAGCTTTGAATATGATTAGTCTATTTGGGACAATACTGTAACTGTGATTATACAATATCAACCATGATGTCAAACATTGCATTTCATGACAGACATGAATACATTTTAATGACTTTTCAGACACCACGACATGGTATATGCTGTGTAATTTGATAATGCACTGTACTATAAACTGTTACTCAGCACAATCAAACAATCATATACTAATTAGTTTATGTGCAAAATAAATGAGACCGTAAGTTATTACAGACACATGATTACTACATTTAACCAAAAGAATACAAAACATTAAGATATACAAAACAGACTTGGTGCAAATATATAGTGACTAACTAGAAAGGTAATATTTGCAAGCAAATACAGAATGTTACCTTCACATGGTTTAGTCTAGCATTTCTACCGGGAAGGGTAAACTGATTAGTTGCAGAAGTTGACACAGGATAAGTCAAGACATGCAAGAAGGTACAAATAAATTTTGTTAATTTTTTATCTGTAACGTTATTCATCTTGAATAATGAACACAACGTCCAATATTGTTCCAAACAGGGTTTCACATCATCATCTCATCACAGCCCCATAGCTACAAGCCACAGGGGCAGTCTGTCTGTCCAAAAAGGTTTTCCATTTCTGACGGTCGTCAACAGAGTTTACTCGACGACATTTAGCGTGTCGTCTGCGGGAGCGTCAGGACCTATGAATTTTTTCGGCTTGGGGAGGTCCAGGGAGAAATTTCTTGGCTTGCGGAGAGAGAGCCATGGAAAAAAATGGTTTCCTTCAACAATATGTATTCAAATTTAAAAGAAAAATAAAGCTTTGAATCACTCGGGAAATTCACAATCTCTGACTTGGTGCAGGACGCGCGCCGCGAAGTTCAGTTGATAACATAAGAATAAGTTCAATTTTGCGCTTTCCGTCATTGTTGACGAGCAAACTCGGCGCGTAAGTATAGACAAATTTTGCAAAAATCTCTAACAATCAGCGGATGTTTGCGGACTTTGCTGACTTAGATAATAACTCCTAACGCCCGCCGGCGGCGAGAGAGAAGCGAGAAGCGACTGGTCGAACCTGGTCGGCGCCCCTCCCCCTACTGTTCTGGTCAGTCGCATCGTGCTATCGCCGATGTTTTTGTTGTCATTTTCCCGGCCCCGATTAACTGTCAGTTGTTGCTACCATAGAAGGAAAAAAAATCGAACAATATGTGAAATTAAATAAGGTACTTTCAAAATAGTAAGGTACTTTCAAAATAGTCTCCGGTAAGCCGATCGGACCTCACATGCTTGCGCTCTATACGGCGGCGGGGCCCTACATGAAACGTGACAAATAGGTTTGCTTTTGATTCTTTAATTGACTGCTTATAAAATATGGACCGAATCTACCGGTGTCATCATGTTGCACCAAATGTGGGCTGACCGTCTATGAAAATTAAGATGTCGAAGATATTTCCAAAAAGGTAGGCAGAGATTTGTTGATGTTGGCGGTGTTGTTTTTTTCGTAATGATTTTCTTTGTCGGACCATCGCAAACAGTGCATTCAGCCCCTTTCCACGTGAAAACATCAGCTAGATTGTATTGTGCTAGATACAGCCTCACATGAGACAAGAAGTACATACAGTCACAATTTTATTGTCAAATATTATAGAATTGAATTCTCGTTTCTGTCTACTTGAATTAGACTAACTTCTGAAGAGAGCAAAATTAATACAAGCGTACCAAGTTACGGCACACTGCGTAGCATAAAATCGGAAGGTACATTCACAAAAACGTCTCACAGAGTTTGCCGCTTGTACTACGCAGTGCGAAGGGTTCTCCTCAGCATAATCAGTCACACTTTTACGTTTTCTATGAACCATATACCCAGTGTGAAATCGAAGGTTACACATTTCCTGTTTATGTCGCAGTAATTATAAGAGCGCAGCGCGATCGCCGTCTAGTGGAAAGGGGGCCTTACCAACTGTAAATCGCACAAATTCACAGAAACAACTGATTAGCATAATCGCTAAAATTGCCACAAATCTATTATATTCGTTCACGTCCCGCAGTTGCCGAGCACTCTCAGACCAGAAATTGATATGGCTACCCCTGCACACTGCACGTGATCTTTACAGTACGCAGCAAATCTTCGTTATGCTTCCTGTCACAGTTAATCTGTGTAAATTCATTCATATTTTGAACGGCTCAATCATTTTTTGTCAGAGTCCGCAATTCATATTTCATAAATTTCTTTTATTATTAGCAAACAATTTTGATTTACGTTTGATGTACGTAGTTTGTTTATGCCCTCATTATCAATACGTGCCGCCCTGCACACTTCAAAACCCGTCCGCCTGTCAATCATGCAAACTTCAAGGGGTTAGGTTTCTGCTACTCTAAACTTTCGCGTTGGCTTATGCTGATTTGTGCCTGGGGCTTTGTGCTATGCCGACCACTCCCACCGTGTGTAAAGCTGTAACGGTTAAGTAGATTAATTGTAATTCACCCAGACCTCGTTTCCGTGCTCCACTTGCTTGCTGGGGACCAACGCATCGCTGTAGTAACTTACATGATGAACAACAAGGTGAGCGGAATGACCGTGACCTAAGATGGGGAGGGCGTTCCACGCTGCAGTTAATCGTGTTTGTTCAGGTCAGTTTAATGGCGAAATAAACTCATTAAGTCCATCGTTTGTGTTTCACATACCTTTATGTCTCAGGCGTAAAACTTTGAGTTTGCATGACGATCGTTATGCATGTTTTTTTTTTAAGTAACAGCCGGTAACACGCAGTGACCTTGCGTCTAACGTAGTCATGTGTATGTGTTTTTTGCTCAAATGTTCTTTTTGACTAAAAAATCGGTTAACTACAACCGTGACACCTATCCGTGTTTCATTTAGACGACAGCTCTATGTATGGACTTGAAAAACGAACAGGTCTCGCTACATTTTTATGATTAACGTTTTTTTATACCAGTTACTTATCATGTCAGGAGACATCCAAAGAAATCCCCACGTTACCACATACATGTACACGTAACGTTACCACAGTTGTCGGCCTGTCTGAGAAAATTGCACTAGTGCTCTGAATGCGTTTGTTCACCAAATTATCGCGTGTGTACGCACAAGTGCTGGCGTGCTACACGTCGTGTGTGTTCTCGATTCTACGTAACTCAAACACAACATAGAATCTGAACAATGTTTGGATGGCTCAGAGTTAAACTGGCCTGTGCAGGTTGCAAAACCTTTAGCTTAAACAAAATCAAGAAAAGTATCGAAACTTAGATTTGACTCGATATAGACCTTAACCGAGACACATTATACTTTGGGGGCATTAAATTTCATTCTGCCTGCGATCAATTTCATTCTACCTTCCGTGAAGTTGATACTAGTATGCAAAAGGTGCCGATATGCGGCAAAATAAAGCCAAAGCTCTGTGAATTTCTTGATCTTTTATTACTTCTTGGTAAAATGAATTCCACAAATCATTCAGAGGACGGCTTCTGCCTCAATTTAGGCCGTCCAAAGCAAGATGAAGTCACCATTTGACGGGCGGCCACTTCCGTGTTGCGTAGCGGCGGTCGTTGACCTCGTTCGAATACCATGTTCCATAACTCCCGGGCGGATTCCATAGCAACCGGTCGTTGACCTCGGGTCCTTGGAACGTAGTTCTAACGTTCTATGGGGGCTCGAAAGTTCGATTTTGTGTTAAAATTGCTAGTTTTTTCACCCTTTTTTGCCCCATAAAATCATTTTTTCGTATCTTTGGGGGACCAAATGACCAAGGTGCAGTGTCTTATGTGCAGACCTACCAGCTTGCTGAATTACGAGATATTCCAAGGTCTAGTTTTGGAGATATTCATGTTTTTTATTTGTGCGGAAAAGAAGAAGAAGAAACAAAGCAAAAACAGTATGTACCTTCTGTGAAGGTAACATAATTAGCTTTGTTCATCAATACGTATAATGTATAAGCTAATTATAAGTATAAAAACAGAATGCGATCCTTCTTGTCTGAATACAATGAACGACTTTATATGTATTTGTACTGATAATGGCATTGCAGTGCAACCATGCTATCCAATTGGATTTTACAAACATACACTTCACTGAAAACGGCAGAGTAGGACAGTGCTGAAAAGCATATTTTTGTACTAGTGAGGTCTGTTTGTATGAAGATTGATAATACTTGTGACAATCTTGAATATGTACAGTGACTGC
Organism: Branchiostoma floridae; assembly: GCF_000003815.2. Taxonomy (NCBI): domain Eukaryota; kingdom Metazoa; phylum Chordata; class Leptocardii; order Amphioxiformes; family Branchiostomatidae; genus Branchiostoma; species Branchiostoma floridae. Next base: position 22,886,834 of record NC_049979.1, read on the forward strand.
CCTTGTCTTGTGTACATAAGCAGGGAAACGACGTTATTGTCTACTGTGGGTATGTAATAACAAAGTTTAGGGTCTCATAACGTGTTCATTCTGTAGAGAAAATACGACCGATCCGTTTTTGAAATAAAATTTTCTTTCTTTAAGAACAACGGTGTCTTCTTTGTTAATGTGTGAATCACTAGCATGCTGTTTGCGTGTTGTAATCAAGAAATAAAGTGTGATTACTGAACCGTAATTCCGAGTCATTCTCAAATTGGATCTTTTTTTCAAATTCAATTTTGGAACAGTCCATTTTTGCAAGGAGGGGCGGAGTAAAAATAGCTGAATTTGCTCCTAAGCAAATACCGGCCTTTCTAGTATTTAGGATCATTTTGTTATATCGCTGTGGCTATTGACACACTGAGTGTGCCTATAGCCTAAACAGGCTATTGACACACCGAGATTCCAGCCAGCCAATCAGAGCTTGTAACATGCCTTTCCCGACATTATTTTGCCAAGCTCTCGTCTCATTACAAACTTTTCACATAAGTAACAGTTGTTTAGACATTTTTCGGCGGATAAGACATTAGAATCTTTGAATCTTGGAATGAACGGACGTATTCAAGTTATGCCTTAGATTTGGATACCTGTTAATACAAGTTGGTACTGTGAATGTTAGCATGGCGTAGTGGTTAGCGTGATTAGTTGCCACACTGCCGACCCCGGTTCGAACCCGCCTAGTGAAAGTTTTTTTTTTTTTTTTATTGTCCTTTTACCTTTTTATAACATCCATTTGATATAAGAATATTTTCGTCATGCGACCAGAACCATGAAAACCCACCTTTGGGACTTTTTGGTCTGCATTTTCAAGAGTGCATGTTTAGGTAACAGTTACGTTTATTTTTTTCAGCCGCAGAATCCACCCGCTACGTTCTTATTTTGGACGGTACACTTATTATTTCTTTTAAATTGGACCAGGGACCCCTGAAATAATAAAATGTGGGGTTTTCCAAGGATAAAAGCTCCTTGGGTTTTCTAACCATAATTCTGCGGTATTTTTGCTCAAAATTCACGCCGTCGAAGCATATATTTCCGCGCCGCTATGTCATCCAAACATATCGGTTGATCTCGCTATGACGCTACAAAGTTCTTTCAAAATAATGAAAGTAAAACAACAACTATAACTTCGCTTCACTTGTGATATCAGTTTTGAGGCCGCAAATTCTCCCTAACGGCAGGAATTCGTCGGCAAACACAGCTGAAAACGTGTTCCAACATGGTCACATGCGGTGTTTGCATGGTACTAAATATAGTTAGCTCATTTGCCACTTATTACCAATCCTTGCCTTCGTGCAGACTGTGCTTTTGCACTCAATCTTCCAACCAATACAACAACAAGTTCAACCTCTGCCACCGTACAGACTGCATTGTGATTAGCACAAATGCACGCTGCTCTGATGAACTACATCAAATATTGCAATATACAAAGTAATGCCATCTGATAAACAACACGTTTCATATAAGTTGTCAAATTTGTCAAAAGACAATTAATTTATTTTTGACTAACTGTTCAATCTTACCATAGTACATATACCTGAACTGCAGTCATTCACATACCCTCTCAACTTACCACAGTACCTCAAATTGTGCAGGCAGTACCCACTCAGCTCACCACAGTACCTGGACTCCTGCTGTGCATGCAGTACCCACTCAGCTGAACACAGTACCTGGACTCCAGCCATGCATGCAGCTCCCACTAAGCTGACCACAATACCTGGACTCCTGCTGTGCATTCAGTACCCACTCAGCTGGCCACAATACCTGGACTCCAGCCATGCATGCAGTACCCACTCAGCTGACCACAGTACCTGGACTCCAGCCATGCATGCAGTACCCACTCAGCTATCCACAATACCTGGACGCCTGCTGTGCATGCAGTACCCACTCAGCTGGCCACAGTACCTGGACTCCAGCCATGCATGCAGCTCCCACTAAGCTGACCACAATACCTGGACGCCTGCTGTGCATTCAGTACCCACTCAGCTATCCACAATACCTGGACTCCTGCTGTGCATGCAGTACCCACTCAGCTGGCCACAATACCTGGACGCCTGCTATTTATGCAGTACCCACTCAGCTGACCACAGTGCCTGGACTCCAGCTATTCATGCAGTACCCTCTCAGCTGGGCACAATACCTGGACTCCTGCTGTGCATTCAGTACCCACTCAGCTATCCACAATACCTGGACGCCTGCTGTGCATGCAGTACCCTCTCAGCTGGGCACAATATCTGGACGCCTGCTGTGCATGCAGTACCCTCTCAGCTGACCACAGTACCTGAACTCCTGCTAAGCATACAGTACCCACTCAGCTGTCCTTTCACAGAAATGAAATAAATTAAAATTGTTACTGTATATCCTTGAAATAATGTCTAATTATTTCATATTTATTAGTTGTCGAGGGTCAGAAAATGCAAGGTCATATTTTAAGACACCTACATATACTTGCAACAAAATTAACAGATCAATACAAGGCTTTGGCTACCATAATACGTATTTAGCAGACAAGCAAATTATCCTTACTGCACGCCAAGGCACAGCATTTTGCCTTGCCGGGCTTGAAGTGCCGACCTACCTTTTCCTGACGATATTCCTACCACGCGGCAAGGCACAGCTTTTTTAAAAAGATTTCTTGTTTTTATTTAACTATGTTGCAGAATAATTTGACAAAAAGACAAAATGTTGTGACTTATTGCATCCACTTATCAACATTTATGTGTACGAGATGCAAGAACATCCGCATCATTTTTTATGTGCCTAGAACCCCAGCTTTCCTTTGAGGCATCAGTGATATTAAAAATGATACAGGTTGTCTAAAACTTGTTTGTACTATTACTATACTGAAGACAATCGTGTGCCCCATGTTCCCGGATTTTCCGCACCTTCCTCGACAAACCAGCATTCACCTACTTTATCAGCATCTCCTCTAAAGTCCGACAGGACTACGGGAGCGCCTTCCAGGCCTTGTCCACGGCATTTGCACAGGACCGTTTTCTGCTGGCATTCCGACACCAACTGTTGTCCCGCAAACGCCGGCCAGGTGAAAGTCTTCTCGTCCTTGCGGCCGACCTTCGCCGCCTGGTGCGCTGCGCCCATCGCACATACAATGAACCTGCCAAACAGGGAATTGCCCTCCAACATTTTCTCAATGGTCTGGCTCCAGATTAAACTCCAAAGAGCGGTTGAGGTGAACACGTCTACACTAGATCAGGCGGTGGACGTGGCCACCCACCATGAACAAGCTTAAGCCGTCACTGCCGCCAAGCGCCGCAGAACTACTCCACCGGAGGTTGCAGTTGATGCCATCCATGGTCACCGGGACGACCTTCAGTTCGGGCTGAGGTGGCTGACCTGAGCCAACAGGTGCGACAACTATAGGACTAGAATGTCCGCCACCAGTTTGCCAACACACAAAGGGCGTGGCCAAAAGCCTAAGGCATACTCATCAACGGGCAAGCTAAGTGTGTCCTCATTATGTTTGATATGCCGTCCTATTGAAGAGAGAAAACTCTTGAAAAGCAGTATGCTATGTATTAACTTCTTAGATGACAGTAAGGCTACATATACTGTGAACATTCTGAATATTATGAATGACGAGAAAAGGTCTGGGGGGATTCAGGATTGAAAAGTGCAGGGTCAAACTACTAGTATGATCTATGTTATGCAGACGTTCGTTCAGCCCGAGAAGATATGGGTACCTTCTCTTATGTAGAAACATTGAAGACGCTTGTAGAATAGCATCCGAACTGGAATATTGCCCATCTCATGTAGCAGATTCTAGAGGCGTTGGTAAGATACTTATACATATGTCTTCTGACAAGACACACTGACAGCAGTTCCACGTCTGAGAACTATATTCTGAATGCCCTGGGTGGGAGCGAAGATGTCTTTGTTAGAAACAAGCTGTTGAGCTCGTGGGAGAAGAGGTTGTGGCATTTTGTAATGAGGAGATGGCAAAAGAACCGCCCAAATATTGCAATCAAAACACCAAAAGGAGTGCGGTGTACTCCTCCAGAGAACAACGACCAATTCCCCATAGATGAAGGAAGTGAGCTCCTTGATTCAGAAGATGGCAAGTTAGATCCAGAGTTCAACATTGAGGTGGAGTTTGAAGCTGAGGAGGAGGATGAAGGAGGAGTGCCTGAAGAGGTACCACCACCAGCATCTGTCACACCACCAGCCACTACCTGTCAAGTAACAGCTAGAGGCCATGTTGGCCTTCCAACTGACAACACTGACCAGGATTTAAACAAAGATGCAAAGTTCCTTAATGAACTGGGTACAGTATTGTGTCCTTCTGGGCCCGACATATCGACCTTCATGTTGCCACATCTGTGCAATGCGAGATCTGCATATGAAATGGCACGCATCAGTGTTAAAAATCGCCTTAATTCAAACTTGTGCAGAGTTTGCTTGCACCACCCACTGAGGCACCCGTGTCAGCATCTTCCTCTGTATGCTTCTGGTTTTGAGGCCGATGTCTTGCGACATGGGGAGTCCCCTGTACTCTCTACAGACAACATGATTGCGCTTAAGTTAAGCCATACTGGAAGAACTCTAAGCAGAGGGGGTGTCCCGTAGCCAGGCCTGCAGAGAAAACGGGAGGACGACTCACAAGACCGTGCTCGCAAGCGGCAGCGAACATCTTACGATCCAAGAGGAATGCTGTTAAGCTGGGAACAGCAGCTGAAGCGGACCCCATCGGTGACGAGGAGCAGATTAATTCTGCAGACAAAGATGAGGAAACCACGGTGAAGTGCTGTGGCGCCATCTACAAAAAACAGCTTGTTTCATCCCAGCTGTGCAGGGCTGCAAGCTGCCCCACACAGCGACTGGCAGGCATTGACAGAAGCCATGAAGAACATGCCCAAGGGAAAGCTAGTGACATGAAGAGGCTGCTCCCAGGCCAATGGCTTAATGACAAGATTTGTCCCTAATGTTTCCAGCATATATTGCTCTTAGAGTTGCCGAGCCATATTGTGAAAAAGCAAGATCTACAGATAACCAGCATTTAGCATTGATTTTAAATGACCAGTGTTTATAGTTCAACATTGGCGGTGCTAATTTGGCCATTATGAAGTTTAGTATGCTAGACTGGGTTCGAGCCCCGTGAGGGTTCATTTTTTTTAAAGATCTGTTCGCTAGGGGGCGAATCGATAGGACGTGCCCGGGAAGGCCTTTCTGAGCAGTTTTGCGGACAGCACACTACCACTTTCAGATTTGGTAAACCTACCCACCCTGCCAACATTCAGTACAGGCACAGATGCGGGCACAAACAGTTCCGAAGGTGCTGACACAGGCACGAGCACGTGTGCCTGGTCAGTATCAGTTGTTTTATCCTTTTATGATGTTGGGACATCACAGGTTCCGTTCAGTGCACCATATCTTTAAACAATTGCTCTTTTGGCCCAAGTTTTGACATGTTAAGGTTTCTTCATATTCCTTCAAAGACAAAGCAACCAAGACTGCTGCGGCACATCGAGAGAACCGTGACTAACTACTACAGTGGAGAACCTGAAGAAGTGCTTCAGCAGTCTCCTAGGTTTGTCCCAGTCCAGTCATAGATTCATACAATTGTCATGATCACACATGTAGACATGTTGCGTCATATACAGGTATATAATCATGAATGAATGTATGATACATGTATTTCTAGTTTTATTTTATGTTCAAACGCCCTTCCCTGTAGCTTAAAGCAGACGCATGGGTACGCCTAAGTCTTAGTCTGATTGTAGAGATGCTCCATATTTTTATTCCTTAACAATATAAATTCTGTTTTATTTTGCAGATTTGCATCTGTTTATTTAGCATGAATGCAATATTGAACGCCACATATTTTTCCATTCACAGGACTAGACTAGGAAGGAAATCCCCACAGGAAGCCTGTCCACCACTTCTGCTTGGCTTTCAGTGACTGGACAGCATGGAGGAGCTTCTGGATTATGGCGAGGACTACGTCGAGGTCCTGTTGGAGCACTTCCTCGCTGTCTTGAACAGGTAAATAATATGATTGTTCAGCGCTTTATCTAAGTTGGCATTTTTATGTTGTGAGGCTGACATGAGGGTGTCTAGGCTCAAACCCATCCTTGAGCATAAGGAAAAGATTACCCATCATGAGATAACCCAAGCCATGGTGAAAGACCTGTAGGGAATCTATCCCTAGAATGATCCAACCAAATTAAAGCTAAGAACCACTATGACAGACCGTTGCATAGTGATGAAGTTCTTGGAAAAGAATCTGAAGAAGTAGAAAATTGAAGAGTTGCAGAAGATTCATTCAGAGAAAGACAAGAGGGGCATCCATGCCTTTTTCTGTACTGCCCACTACCTGCTCGGTTTGAGCCACACTGCCTCTCAGGCCCGCAAAGAACATCAGGACTCTTTGGTTTGATAATAATGATTTAGAAATAGTAAAATTGTTATCCAGGTATTGTTGTGGCCTCAGCTGGCACATTTAAAGCAAAATTGTTGCACAATTAATATACATTGTTTAACCGACATCACTACAGTGAAGGCTGGCCATAATCAAGCCCACATTTGTCAGATAAATATTGCCTGACATGTGGTACCTCAGCCAAAAGCCATCAACATGTTCCTTTTAATTTTGATGTAGATTTGGGAATCACCCCCCCCCCTTTTGGTTATGATCTCAGACTCTGTTGTACGTCAGCTTCAAAAGTAATTAAATGTGAACCAAATTTATCCCTGTCTTTAATACAGTAGTACTATTAGTACTATACTCTCCAAGCAGAGGTTGGTGGGAATAATCGTGACCTTTACTTTTCATTAATTTTGAAGGCCGGTCAAAAAATTGATGACAGGAAAAGTACATGAAGAGTATATGTTCCAATAACTGGAACTGCTCACTGGGAGAATGACTGGCAGTCGGCTGTTGGGGGTGGCCATATGGCTTACATGTATTTTCACGGCTTGCAACTTTCAACATGACGCCTTGACGGTCTGAGATCCCGGCCGGAAGTTTGAGCCATGAAGAAGAAAATTTTACTTGGCTGCTAATCTCTAGCCACAAACAATACCCACAAAATCTCCCAACGCGGGGATGTGACTGTACATGTGCAATAGCCATACTCCCGGGAATGAACAGAACACTTAATTCCGCCGACTCAAACTAAACACAAAATATGGCGTTCACCACAGAGCCAACTATTCGGTACATACCGGGCAAGAACGAGGAAAATTACACCACTAAACCGCTCTAGAAGCAACATACAACCCTCAACCCGCTCGCAAACACATTAGGTAGGGTCTGAACGGCAACACTTGGCTACATAAAGGCATGAGACCTCCACTCACTCATTGCTGCCGAGGCAAGTCTGGACACGGGTTTCGCGCCCCACATCACACTTAACTGTTATTTATATCCATCCGCGGTGCACTTTCTGAGTCAATCACAAGTCTGGATATCGTGCAGAGAGAAAATCATCAGTTAAGACGTCTTCAAAATTAGACAAAAAGTTAAATGATGATTTGTAATGTACAATAATTTGAACACTAACGTGCCAAAACTTTGGACATATACTTGTTACTACTTTCTGATTGCACCCGAAAACAGAGGAGATACGGTCAGCTTGCAGCAGAGTTTGGCGGGAAGCCCAGGCAGGCTGAAACAAGTTAGTTCCATGTATAACAGAATACAAATCTGATGCGACTAAAATACTGATCGATCATAAAAAAATAAAATTAAGTGTCAGACTTGTTTGTGCAATTTTCAAAGGTTCTGTTTTTGTTAGTAAAGTACAAATGCGTTAAGGTGGCAAAATAGACATTTCTTTTTTTTTAAGCAAAACTAAAGGAAGACATCACAGTACGGGTAAGGTTGATTTCATACAAGCGATCGCTGTTGTTTATATTGATAATTGATATTTGAATTAGCAGATAACTGGTTAATATGTAAATCAATCTTTTGCCAAACACCTGCTTTTTACCTACCATTGCGTCACCGTGATATCATCGCAATCACTCGTATATATTTATACATTTTGTAGGAAAGTTTAACATTTTTTGGCTCAAACGTTTAAAATCATATAAGACTTCTAAAACCTAATGGCGCATTTATCACATTGAACCCTTATTTGGGAATAAAAAAATACTCTCTACCAGACTCCGGCCTGGCTGAATAGTAATAGGGGACTATGACCAAGTTAGGATCAATAAAAAAGCCTAGTAGAAGTTAGTTTGCCTAGGATGAACAGCCGGATAGCTGGATAGACTGCAAAAGACTGACTGAGAACCCATGGCAACTTATTTGTCCCTATTTGGCCAAGAACTCTTTTGTCATCGAGATGACACGTCTAAAACAAAAACGCCATCAAGCCGTAAAGCAATCAGCATCGTTGTTATACATTCCAGTATGGACTTCGCCACGTGTCAAAAGCGACACCTGGAGTGAAAAGAACAACCACATCGACATGGATCAAATGTGGCTCTGAGCAATAGATTGCGGTACTGCATCTATCTATCTATATATCTATATCTATCTATCTATCTATCTATATATCTCTATATATCTATATATCTCTATCTATCTATCTATCTCTATATATCTATATGTCTCTATCTATCTATCTATCTATCTATATCTATCCATATCTATATCTATATACATCTATATCTATATATCTATAACGGGGGCCGCCCTAAGATGCCCATTTTTTTACGCGCTCGAACTCACGGCGCTCCATCACTAGTTGCCAAAGAGTGGTCAAGTTTTGATCAATGAATTTTTAACACATTCATCTAGAGACCATACTTGAATAAGGAAGGCATCCATACTGTTCATGAACCCTTCACACTACTATCTATTTATCTATCTAAATAGCTAGCTAGCTAGATATTTAGATAGATATTTAGATAGATATTTAGATAGATAGATAGATAAAAGCGACACCTGTTAACTGGAGTGAAAAGAACAACCACATCGACATGGATCAAATGTGGCTCTGAGCAATATATTGCGGTACTGCATTTGTCTATCTATCTATCTATATATCTATATCTATCTATCTATCTATATCTATATATCTATATCTATCTATCTATCTAGATGTGTAGTAACTTTCAATGCGTGAAATATTGTTCAGCGGAGAATAATCAATCAATCTATCTATCTATCTATCTATCTATTTATATCTATCTATATCTACATCTATATCTATATCTATCTATCTATCAATATCTATATCTATCTATCTATATCTATCTATCTATAGATCGTTATTTAGATCGTTATTTCGATCGATCGATAGATAGATAGATAGATAGATAGATAGATAGATAGATAGATAGATAGATAGATAGATAGATAGATAGATAGATAGATAGATAGATAGATAGATAGATAGATAGATAGATAGATAGATAGATAGATAGATAGATAGATAGATAGATAGATAGATAGATAGATAGATAGATAGATAGATAGATAGATTTAGCATTACAGTTGTTGAAGCTTTCCCTATACTTACGAAACTCCAGTGTTGCAATCGGAGGGAAGAAGTCTAACGGCAGATTTGTCCCTGGTGCAGAACGCCGTCTTCTAGCGATTCATATCAAAATTGTAGTCCAATATACCAGCACTGCATGATTTTCTGACCTGGGGAAAAAGTCTAACGGTAAATGTGGTTATACCTGTCCTTGGTGGTGGACACTATCCAACAGCGACCTCTAGAGATTCATAGCCCTAGTGCAGACTAATTTACCAGCACTGCATGATTTTCTGACCTAAGGAAGAGATCTAACAGTATACTAGTATGTAATTATACCTGTCCTTGGTGCTGAACACTATCCACCAGCGGTCTCTAGCGATTCATATCTAAAGTGCAGACTAATGTACCAGCACCGCATGATTTTCTGACCTGACGAAGAGATCTAACCGTAGGAGTGGAGTGGTTATACCTGCCCTTGGTGCTGAACACTATCCAACACCGACCTCTACCGTTTTATGTCCAAAGTACAGGCCAATGTACTTTGATTTCATGATTTTACTGCGTGATTTGACCGCTTGATTTCATTATCCAAGGAAGAAGTCTAACGATAGATGTGGTTATACTTGTCCTTGGTACTGAACACCATACGGCACCGGCCTCTAGCGATTCATATCTAAAGTGCAGGTCAATGTACCAGCAATGCATGATTTCATTACCTGAGGAAGAAGTCTAACAGTAAATGTGGTTATACCTGTCCTTAGTACTGAACACTATCCAACAGCGACCTAAAGTGATTCATATCTTAAGTGCAGACTACTGTACCAGCACTGCATGATTTTCTGACCTGAGGAACAGTTCTAATGGCAGATGTGGTTATACCTGTCCTTGGTGCTGAACACCATCCAACAGCGGCTAGTGATTCATAACCAAAGTGTATGGTACTTGCCCTGGCGTCAGATTCGGTGTGATATTCCGCGCTTTGTTTGAATTTATCATGTTTCCCGGTTCGTCCCAGGGGCAGGGAGCGTAGCCAATTATAATGCCATTTATGAGAGCCATTGTCGTGTGCATTGCTATGTACAAATCATTTATTAATGTGTAAGTCATTTGTATAATCCATTGTCGAATGTAAACATGGAATTCTACCAAAAGGACTTTGCACATACAACATACCTAATTTTGGTTAAGACGACCATCAGGAATTAGAAATTTTCACTACATGAAAAGTCGTATTTACCGTGACGGTATATGTGGTGTAAAGCCTGCTAAAGGTTACATTTACCAGCCATTTACCAAATATTTATCGGTAAGTAAATGTATGGATTTACCCGGCATTCACCTGACATGTTAAGTCCGGTAATGGTTGCCTAATTTTACCCACATTTACCTGGTGCGTGTAAAGGCGTGTTTACCGAGATTTACCATTCACAGTTCATGACACAAGTCACAGTTACAGCTTTTTACCCGCCTTTACCGACGGTATAAATATGCATTTACCAAGTTAAGATATACCAGTCGTCTTGTATATCACAGCTACTATATGGTGAGATTTACCATTCGCGGTGTAAGTCACAGTTACGGTCATTTGTTTGTTTGTTTGTTTGTTTGTTTGTTTGTTTACCCGCCGTTAACCAAGATGTACCAGTCGCGGTATCAGTCAGCACTACTGTACAAACATGCATTTACCAAGATTTATCACTCGCGTTATATCTCATAGGGATTACCCTGGAACCTATGCAATCTTACCCACATCCATGCTTTTTACTACCTGATAACCAGTTGATAAACGAAACCTGTATATAATAAATAACAAGGCTGGTCAACATGGTTCTGGTTCTAAATTAACAGCATCTACTGATTCTTATCTTACAAGAAAGAATATTGGGGAACTGCAATTTTCAAATGAAGAGCAATACAAATACAAATAACTCCTTTTACTTGCTTACCTGTTTGTTTTGATCAAACAAATTGTTTACAACAGTTGTGCTGTTAATACAATTCACATGCATTATTTATCGCATGACTGTGCACAGAAATACACTGAATAGCAATCATAGCATTTGAAAGTTATAAACATTCGTGGATACATTGCCTACTTGTACACAGTGAGGATTATCGCCTCCCAGAATGTAGTTGAATGTATCTATCGAACACAGAGTGGCAAATACTTTAGAGCAAGGGGAAAGTAATGTGATCAGCCCTGTGCGTTTATCATTATATCGTGAACAATCCATAACAAAGTGACGTTCGTCTTCGATCTCATTTGGACAGAATGGACAAAACCTCGGGTCACGGGGAATTTTAGTATATCTTCCGACTTCTATATTTAGTCTGTAACCACAGATTCTTATCTTTGTGATTGCTCTACGAAGTTCAAAACTACGTACATTCGAAAGATACATTTTTGTCCATATCCTTCCTTTAGCGTAGGATGAATGGAAAGTTTTAACTTATTCTGGATAGAAGAATGCCATTCTTGTATGTAAATTTCCTGTAAACAGAGTAGTATTTTGTCGGTCAGCATATCAACATGATACAACCTTGGTTTGTCCATACATGCCCAAAACCATTTTAGTTGAGAATGTCAGTTATGTGATTCGGCCAATACTTAATCGTATTCACTGGAAAGTTAAACATCACGGAGTAAAGAATCTTCGGGTAAGATTGCAACACGGTGCCAGTAGATCTCCAAGCAGATCCTAAGGTGCCATAAGATAGTATCAAAGCTGGCCAAGGAGTATAGCCGGCCCAACAGACTACGGAGTAAAGTTCAACCCTGCCTGGATCGTGCGAAACGTTCATTTTACAAGGAGGAAGTGGAGCAGATGAAGCCGGGGGGGGGGGGGGGTCACGTTGGTTCAACACAGTGAAGTCTTTGATCGGGGCATCCAAGCCAAGAGGAAACAGTACAGCGTGCTTTGTAACAGACTTAAGTGAACACTTTGCGTCTGTGTGGTCAAATGTGGACAGAGTCATACCCAGTCTGACAGAAATATTTGACCACCTATCACATCGAGCCATACCAGAATTAAGTATATAGGGCAAGTGAAACTACAAATGAAGAAGGTGAATCCTCGGAAGGCTACTGGTGGGATCATATACCGCCATGGCTACTATCCAGCTTTTTTTAAGAGCTTGCTCCTGTAATGTGCAATATCTATAACGCATGCTTACAACAGGGTATCTTCCCCTTACAATGGAACTTGTTGTGCCTGTACCGAAGACGACCAGGCCAAAGGTCCTGAAGATTTCAGACGCATTTCCTTAACGAGCTGTCAGGGTAAGGTGTACGAGGTGTTTCTCCGGGACTTATTGCTACAGGACACAAATCACCTGATTCATGACTCTCTGGAAGGTTTCAGAAGGGGGCGCTCGACGGTCTCCAGACAACGCAATCCTGGTTTGATGCGGTGAACAGTTCTCCTAAGGCCCCGGTCACAAGAATCGTACGATTGACTGCGATGGAGGTTTTATGCGCGGTATAAGCGCAGTGCGTCGTAAGTCGGGGAAGAATCTGAAGCAATGGTTTATGACGAAAATAGAGCTGAAATGGATTTTGAACATGTTCAAAGTTTCTCTATCGTCGTATGATTTTTATTGCACCTATAGCAGACTTCACTACGGCCATTTTTTCTACTGATGACGTTTAAGATTCATACATTTTAAGCATGTTGTGATGGTCTTAGTTTTCCCTGATATTGTCCATGTTGACGAAAATGGAACTACATCAGACGCAACTGTTCACAGTAGCAACCAGAGAACAGCTCGCCCGTAGAGGAGCCTGTCTTCAAGGCAATGTTTTCCACGTGGCAGAATCAGTATCACGCACAGGTGATGCATGCATTTGTTTGATGGCTACATACTCGTGGGTTCATAATTAGATCAGATCTCATCTCTCGTCGGTCTCGGGTCAGTTTACTATAGCCATAACCATGGGGACAACTCGAATAGAAAGGCAGGCTTATGATTTAATCCTAATGATATGATTTTTGTCTTATTGCATTTCTTGATAGCTTATCATCTCAAAAAAAGCAAAGCCGTAGAGCCGGCAAGCAGGCCGAGATAACCATGCCATGATTGATTTGAACCTTTGTTTGTAAGACTCATGTTTTCATATTTTTTCAAATTCATTTTACAGTGAAAGACATTATACGAAGGTATTTTCAACAGATAGATCCACCTTTGCTTGGTTAAAGAAGTACAAAAGCGGTCAGGTGGCTATTCAGAAGAGATATAAGTGAAAAATCGTACGACGCTGGAAAAATTTTGAACATCATCCGATGCTCTGCGATGGCTCATTTTGCTTACGATTTAGCTGCGATCCGCTGCGCTCATCGTGCGATATGCGGAGTATGCCATCGTAAGGACGTCGTACGATTCTTGTGACCGGGGCTTAAGATGGATGTGCATGTTGCGTTTGTTGACCTTACGCGCGCATTTGATACCATACATCATGGAAGTCTCCTCCACAGTTTGTCACACATCGGGATTAGACAGGATCTATGGCGATGTCTCAGCAGCTATCTGAGTGATCGTGTTCAGTATGTAAAATGGGGAACGAACATATCTTCAGCTAAAGCAGTTCTCGCAGGTACACCACAGGGGGAATCCTCTCACCGACACTCTTTATCATCGCTATGAACAACCTTGATCCTGGAATACCGCCCAGTATAACACTGTGAAATACGCGGACGATCTCACAAACTCCGAATTCTTCATGGCATCTTTACCGGGGCAAATGCAACACTCATTTGACAGAGTAGATGTACATGTATGGGCAAATGATTATGGAACTAGAGTTCGGGGACCTCATACCTCCATGAAATATTTATTGATTTTTTGTGGATGGTATGTATGTTTATAGATGGTTGTATTTGAGAGTAAACGTTATATATGTTATGTGGAAGATGTGTTGTAATCATTTAATGACAGAGTGGTTGTCCATTTGATTAATACTTATGAAATTGTGTGTCTTGATGTGGTAATGTGTGTTTAGGAGGTCGACGGCTTATGGTAGCATGGGGTTCCTGAAGGGTGATGTTTGGCATATAAAATGTAATGGTTATTAATATTATGAGGTTCGACTATGTGCCTGAGAGTGTTGTGGTGGGAGGATATGGGGAAAGTCATATAGAAGATGGGATATGGCAAACTTAGAGAACTGTACCGTCTTACCTGCAGATGTTCTAGTTAATACATTTGTAGTGGTGATTTGTGGGTATTGATGATCGTGTAAGGTAAGTCTTTATGGCTCTGACGTTGTCAAGATCTATCATACGTGTCTGTTCTACTGTAAGCCCCTGGTGGTTATCATGGCAGGCGTATTCCAGGGT
>NC_049979.1:22902162-22907655 GCF_000003815.2 Branchiostoma floridae
GTCAGCAGGCCACTTGTCATTTAGGTCATGAGGGAGGTCAGGGTCATATAAAATAAAACACAGATACTGATTACAGTACTATTAGATTTATCAAATTATATCACTACTCATACATGGTACAAAACATATAGTGGTGCAGTTGGCTTAGTGTTCGTGTCGGTGTCCGTTCGTTTTGGTCAATAACTTTTACTTCAAGAGTGTCTTAAAGTTGGTCTGATTGAGAGCCTTACGTGTGTCTGGCGGTAGGTTGTTCTAGACATTGGGTTCAGGGAGGGCTAGTGATCTTCTGAAGGTCTCTCGATTCCGTTTTGGGACAACCAGTTGACTAGTCATAGAGTTATGGTAGATTGCATGGTACAGGGAATGTTTGTGAAGTCAGATACAGACACTTGTGACATGTTGATATATGATGTTTATTGACTTTGTATAATATATATGTAACATTTCCCATTGTGGATGTCGTTATGTATAAGCTTTTAGGAAATATATACAGGATTCATCTATTTGTGTAGGAAATATGTACAAGTATGTACAAAGACGTGTTAAAAATTGCAAAAATGATAGTATGTAGAAGATGGCCCTTGTAATGGTTATGCCAATTACAGTGTATTATCAGCATGATTATTCAATGTCAAGGAAATACAGACCATGTCGTGGTCTGAGTAGTATGTATCTACAATGTCAACTTGCGCGCTGCAACTTGAATTGATGTACACATGATCCAAAAGACTAGCCTGGTCAGTGGTTGGAGTTTGAACTTGTTGCTTGAAGCCAAATTGTTTCATGAATGCCAAATACAAAGTTATTTATCATATTCAAATTGTCCAGCATCGGGAAACAGTTGCCCAGCATCGGGAAACAGTTGCCCAGCATCGGGAAACAGTTGCTTTAAGGAGTTAACTTTACATTACCCTAACCAGTTGTTATACGCACACCTGTTCAGATAAGGGATTACCTAACACATCCACATATTAGATATGATTGTCATACATCCAATTACATACTAACGAAACTTCTGCGTTACGCAGCCCAAAACAGATGTTCTAGAATGTTGGGCTAGGGCAACAGGGGCACTAATGTGCCAACTGTTACAAATATTTGAAACGGTCCTAAGCAGACATAAATAAAACTAATGGGGGTTCCCCATACAGCTGTCATAGAAATCACCTCACCATCTGCTTGCAGCTAAGCCCATTAACAAACACATAAAGCACGATGCCTGTACCAATATATCTCAAATATAGGGATGATTTCTGATATTATTACATCGATTATAACGACAGATACGGCTCCCAAAATCTCATCGATTTAAGCTTTCATCACACCCCACCAACACAACAAGTACGAAACCAATCCATCCAGCCATTCTTGAGTAATCTTGTACACAGACAGAGATACATAACACACCCCACCGACACAACAAGTATGAAACCAATCCACCCAGCCGTTCTTGAGTAATCTTGTACACATACAGCCAAAACTCGGTGTTCCCCAAACAGCTGCCATAGAAATGACCTCACTTCCTGCTTGGAGCTAAGCCCATTAACAACCACTTAAAGCACGATGCCTGTTCCAATATATTGCAACTACAGGGGTGATTTCTGATACGTGCATCGTTTCACGACTGTGTACAGTCACACCAAACAATATGCGAATATCGCAAACGGGACATCAACTAAAGTTGCGATAATCACAGACAGTAACGACTCATTTTCCAGGACAAGCAATATGTCATACATATTAGGTAAAACCGCAACTGTATGCTTTGTCATAATATCACATACGAGAAAACCAAGGAACCAACGTGCATCGTAGGACGACTGTGTACACCGGGCACACCAAACCATATATCGCAAACGGGAACAAAATATAGGTGCGGAAACCACAGACAGTAACCACTCATTTTCCAAGACAGGCATTATGTTCTACATACTGGGATAAATCGCAACTGTATGATTTGTCATAATATGACATATGACAAAAAGTGTGGCAATAAAAATTATTGCCATGGCGACTGTGAAAATCATAACAATCCGTCGACCCCTTCTTGAGTTATTCCCTTTCAAAGTCGGACACCAAACTTGTCCTGCAGTTCCAAAACAACCCGCTAGGGGGGGGGGTCAAACCTATACCACTAACTCACGGCATCAAGAGCTGTCTACCACTTAAAATGCATAGCCGCAGCATGTCCAAAACTCGAGATATCAAACCAGGAAGTTCCGCTGCAGTAAAGTAACCGGCCGCCCAAAATCTAATCGTTTCCAGGTCTCGACAAGGCCTACCCACATTTATATATTTATCTATTCATTTTCATTTCTTCATTTTTATTTATCTATTTTTATTTATTTATTTGTTTATTTATTTTTATTTATTTGTTTATTTATTTTTATTCATTTGTTTTTATTTGTTTACTTATTTGTGTTCTATTTCTTTTAATTGTTTATTTATTTGTTTATTTTTATCTAATTTTTATTTATTTGTTTATTTTTATTTGTTTGTTTATTTGTTTTTATTTGTTTGTTTATTTTTATCTAATTTTTATTTGTTTATTTTTATTTGTTTGTTTATTTGTTTATTTATTTATTTGTTTATTTACTTATTTATCTATTTATACCGGGTATCAGTACCATCCATCCAGGCGTTCTCAAGTTATGGTGGTCTTTTACAAACACACACACACATACAAACGCTACCCAAAATATAACGTTCTTGGCGAAGGTAACTATCACATCGCTATCTCACAAACCTCCACATGTTATACATCATTTAAGCACAAACAATGCTTGTTTCACACATCGGTTTGCATTTTTGAAACAAAGATATCAAGGGTGAAGAAGGCCACCAAACTTTCCAAGTTTGCACACGTATATCGGCATGTGCCATGCGACTGGAAAGCTTACCCGTGGAGGTAATGGTTCAGTCCAGCATGATGCAACTACGCACGCGCGGAATCTACATTCCTGACATTCCTGTGGAAGTTTTGGAATTCTTTGCAAATGGTCCCACACTATACTATTAGGCTCGCCCATCAGGCGTCGCCAAAAACACTACTGCAATACAAGAAATACAATACAGGATACAAACACATTATCAACACAACCAAAAGGACATGAAATATCCGACAACCAATACCTACATGTATGATACGGGGACAAGTTGATGCCAGATATATAATAATGCATGTACTTTCCAACACAACATCCTCATAACGACACACGGAGCACAAAATCTAACAGCGCAAACAAAGTATAACACACCAGGTCCCCAAGTGGCTGAATACAAAGTTATTTATCATATTCAAATTGTCCAGCATCGGGAAACAGTTGCCCAGCATCGGGAAACAGTTGCCCAGCATACTAACGAAACTTCCGGGTTACGCAGCCCAAAACAGATGTTCTAGAATGTTGGGCTGGGCAAACAGGGGCACTAATGTGCCAACTGTTACAAATATTTGAAACGGTCCTAAGCAGACATAAATAAAACTAATGGGGGTTAACCATACAGCTGTCATAGAAATCACCTCACCATCTGCTTGCAGCTAAGCCCATTAACAAACACATAAAGCACGATGCCTGTACCAATATATCTCAAATATAGGGGTGATTTCTGATATTATTACATCGAATATAACGACAGATACGGCTTCCAAAATCTCATCGTTTCAAGCTTTCATCACACCGCACCAACACAACAAGTATGAAACCAATCCATCCAGCCGTTCTTGAGTAAACATCTACACAGACAGAGACACCTAACAGAAAATATAACCTCCATTCCATGACATTTCATGGAGGTAATGAAGGCAAATCCAAAAAGCGTGGCAATGAAAAAGCATTGCCATGGCGACGGTAATATCGTTTGTCTTTGTTATATATGTATGTGGTATCTTGATAGAGATGATTGAGGAATTGTATGATTGGTAAGTCATGGTCATGTTCCGGGCTGTATGTGCTAGCGTCGTAGTGTCGCGTCACGTTGTCCTTGATGTGCTGTGTAGTATGATGTTGTTAATGGTGTGGTTTAGATGGTGTTGTATATGGATTGGTAGCAAGGTCTATAGTATTAAAGTGAATATGTTGTCACCTGTGTAGAATCAAATACATAGATGCGGTCTGTTGTAATCTATCACAATGTTCATGTGAAACCGTCTGTAATTTGCCGATGACAACAAATACCAAGATATTGGAAACAACTGCAACATTGAGGTATGTGCTTTTTCTGTACACCTTAGTTTAAGTACATCGATATAGATACGCGCATAAAAGGAACGCAAGACATATTAGTCCCTACAATCTTATGTCTGTGAATGTGAGTGAACCCCGTTATCATATGAGCTTTTATGTTGTACTGTTACGTCCATAGCGACTTCTCTGAGCGGACCAAAGGTACACATGGCTGTACGCCAAGGTGATCATGGCCAACAGGAAGGATGCCGCTTCGTAACATGGTCCATGGCGGTGTGGAAATGCTCAGATCATATGCAGCAATGAAATATAACGTTACCCCATTAGTGTAATTTGCAATGTTATAGATTCTAATTACAGGGGACCGCAAAATTCCACCGCAGATTTGTACTTTAGACAAACGACAACCTTAGCTGAACGCGCGCGCAATTACGGCATTATTTAAACGTCTCGTTTGTAAGATGCATATAACCTCGCACAAGTTAAATATTACCATAGAGAAATATCAAAACAATTAACAAAGTTGAAATTACAAAGATTATTTCAAGCATGCTACATGTTACATTGATATTGTGCAATAATCTGCGCCTGGCCAGATAAGTGTTGGGTTTCGGGTAATCCATTTTATTTTATCGGTTCCAAGGAAGCAAGGTATCTGGCCAACGCCGCAATGTTGACATAGGTGTATGAATAAGCCATTCTATAACATCTGCTTAAAGATCAAGAGCTGAACGACCTTCTGTGACATACAGGGAGATACAACCAAGTTACGGTAGGTTGGTGCTTGCGGGTAAAAACTTCTCGGTTCCGTTGAAATACGGGTCAAAGATCTGGCGTTTCGTGGATCTTTAAACGTGCCAGCTGTGATTAAAACGCAAACGGACACTCCTTCATCGGGGACTTCCAACTTTGGAATACTCTCCGCGAGAGTAGGACGTGATTATGATGCAGAAGCCACTGTTCATACCGACTTAGTTTTGTTCCGTGCTACTCGGTGTACATGTCACTTCGGTGGCAATTCGGGTCGATGACCTGTTCCGACTTTTACGTCTGCCCTCTAAAGCTACCCTCAAACGCGGGGCGAAGAATTTCTTATCCTGAACTTTATTCTTTATCCAAACAAGGACTTCCAGGCCCTTTTCCCAAGAATTTTGCTAGTTTTTCCCATACATCCACGTTTTGGTGCAGTGACCCAGCGATGAACGTTTCGGTGTCCCGGAAGGGTAGTGAGGTCGGGTTTCCGTCAATCTGGAGGGTACCGCCTCTTCCGCCGGGACACGTGTTCGTCGGGCCCATGCCAGCCACGGGG
>NC_049979.1:22907836-22920082 GCF_000003815.2 Branchiostoma floridae
TTAGCCGTATTGTGTGATGAATGTGATGATTTGTATAAGCTTGCCGCTTGGTGAGGTGGGTGGCCGGGGCCCTTAACGGACGCTGGGCGCTACAGGGAAAACATGAGATGGGGCATCTTAGTTTAAAGTTATGTAGGGAGAAAGAGACATGTCATGCATTTGCGTGAGCGTGATTATCGTCGCGGTGGTTCTACTCTGTTCTGTGAGTGTGAGTGGTTCTGTTCTAGTAATCAGTGGCGGTTTGTTTACATCTCCGTGGAAGGGGGAGGCGATCATGTGGTACTTATTTCCTCGTGGCCCTCTCTCACGGGTGGCTCTTGTTATCAGTAACGCATGTATTCTGATCTGTCAACTAGGCCTGAACAAACACAGAAACCGCTAAACCATGTGTAGGACGGTGATACCCAACTTTAATGCTCGTCAAAAAATGGACATCACTAGCTCTGTATCGTGGGCTGTCCTGTTTTGTCATCTTTTAGCACTACATCCTCTAATCAAACCTCTTTGTGACTAGGACGTCTTGTCTTACTTCAGTCTATTATGCCTTCAAAACATTAACATCTTGTCAAATTATGCCTACCAACAGTTATGGGAAGACCAGTATAGGATTTCATAAGCAATGAACCGTCAAACGCTATTAGGTGACCTTATAAAACACAACAGGGCCGATCTCATCTCACTGACCATATCTTACCTCGAATTAAGTAACAATTATAACCGTCCACAAGGCCCCATCAGCAAGACCGAGCTGAAGTTAGCAGCCCGTTTACCAGCACCAGTTGTGGCACGTAGACACCACGCAGTTGCACGTACGGCGGGTTGTGCCCTTAGCTTTAAAATGGTCGGACCAGTCCTGCTGTGTATCTCAAGTACATCTTGATATTTGAGCCTACACGGCATGAAAAGTGTATTCATGTTTACTGTGCTATACCGTGGGCAGTTTGTTGAAACAGAGCTGCCATGCTGAGCCTGGGAGCGTACGCGTACGAAATTTGATCAGTGCTCCACCCAACAATAACGTGATGCGCTCTTATAAAGCCGCGGAAGGGCAAGCACCCGCACTGGTTATAATCTTATCTAGGTGCTTATACAGCAAACGGTGCGTGTTTTAATTTGGCATGTCAAAACCGCATAAACTTCCGATAAAATGAAACTTGACAGAGGTGCTTTGATCGAACCACCAGCCACCATTGAAGCGTAGGAAGACTGAGAGGTCACAGGTCATGGGTGAAAGTTGGAGCAGCTAATTAATTGTTTTGCGCATGCGCCCCAAAATCACTATTATAGCTATGAAGAAAAGTTTCAGCTGAAATTTGCGATTGAGTTCAAACTCTGTTTCAGATTAACAGAGTTCGAAACCTACCCAATGACACAAGATGAGAGTATTAGAAGAAGGTATGAGTCTAAAATTTTGAGTTCGACCTCTTGTTACTAGAGTGAAAGACCCCCCAAATGGTAGATAATGTCGGAATGTTGCCGGAAACTAAAACTAAAGATATAGCTGTCTATCAATCACAAATTATGGTCATGACTTATTTTCTTTACAGTTTGAGTTTGAGTTAGTGTTTTGAGCCCTTTATATAATACTTTTAATTCGTTCCCGAGAGCTGCCCGACCGCCCGGTTCAGGGTAATGTGACCGTAACATATCCCTTAACTTTGAGGAGTTTTGAAGATCTTACTCGAGTTTCACAAACTTAACCCAATGAGGAGATTATTGGTTCTTTTAATTGAATAACATGTGTTGACCCTTTCACCTCACCTTAGATTAGGTAACAGTAAGTAGATTTTATGGAAGACATCTTTCCCCTCAAGACATGTTTCAATGTCGAGAAAATACTGAAATAGAAAATATGTCCTCTTTGTAGCCTTGATTGTACTTGTAGAAGTGACACTCCTAAGGTAGTCATGAGTGAAGTTGTAGAAGTGAAACTTAGTTCGTAGTTGTAGAGGTAACACCTGTGTGACTGTGGTAGCCTATATGTTAGCCTGGTATCCAAACCCCAGCCCGATCTCAAGTATCACGAAAGATATTTGAGGTTGGGGTATGGTATCCAGGCTACCTACATGTTGGCTATTATAAAGGCACTTTGCGCACTGTGCCTGCTTGAAATTCAGGAATAAAAGACTTGTTGGCTCAAAGTGATAGGTGACCATCGTTTGTCACTACAATATTGTTGTTACAAGGTTTTTATATCCATTTTGAAAATTTAGGCATCTTGTTTTTTACTCATCTTGTTTTTTTATCGTATAAAATTTGGAGTCTGCAGGTATGTCACCCACAAAATGTACGAGGGGCGTGCAATAAGTAATGGTCCTGACCCACTTCCAGTTGTCTGATCTAAATGAAATTTTGTATGTGTAATAATTCATATCTCTATGGGTTATGTTGCAAAAGACAGCTCTAAACTAATTGTGGTTTCTGATTTACTGGTGTTTGAACTTAGTCAGGTGCGAAATGGACCAGGTGTGAAATGGAACCAGTTGAGTGTCGCGCAGTGATCCGGTTTTTGTATTTGAAAGGACGCACACCAAAGAAGACTTTTGATGAAATAAATGAAACTTATGGTGATGATGCCCCATCATATGACCTTGTAAAACGCTGGCATCCTGAATTCAAACGTGGCTGGAAGTCTGTGGAAACAGCTCCCAGACCTGGTCGTCCCTCTTGTGCCATTGATGAGGCATCAGTTGGAGGACCAACCTGGGGTGTCCTACAAAATCGGTGTCCAGAGCTGCATCAAACGATGGGAGAAATGCATAACTCTGGGTGATTCCTATGAAGAGAAAGACTAATAACTGTGCCAAGTTTCATTAATCTCCTGCTATGGGAAATGGGTCAGGACCATTACTAATTGCACGCCCCTCGTACTGTGGCCTTACTGGGTGCCGCTCGTGTCACGCGGTGACATCGCGTGATGACTTCCCTGTAACTAAGACCATATGGGTGGGGGAGCAGTACTAAATCCACATAGTCAGGTCACTCCCAGGATCTAACTGACTTAGAACATGGCCATCTTTCCGAAGCAAAATACACACATTTTTAGTCATTAGAAACATGCAGTTTGTTTTCCCAGCAAGCGGACTGGCTACATTCTTTTCCTAGTTCTCATTCATGACCCAGTGGTGATGGCGCCTCACACCTTTCCTCACAGCATTGTTTGAAATTCTCGTAAAGTTTTACAACACTTTTTTGCACCACAATGCCATTGTTTTTTGGGTGTATGTATGTCAGATCTGGTCACATGGATGCCAGTCCCCAACTTGACCTCAAAGGAGTAGGACGTGGCTTCTTTTGGAGAACAATTTCTCGAGTACATGTAGGCATTTTCAACTGAAGAGTTCCTTACACAGCCCAACCCGTCTAAAATACAGCTCGAGCTGGTGGATAACGTTTTGCTGCAGCACATTGGCATCTCCGAACTGTTCTAGCAGCTGACAGACAAACCGGCCCAAAAAATTATGTCGCTGCCCCTCATCTTCATTTGCCCTACTGGAGCAACTGTTGGAATTTCTGACGAGCTGTCCTGTTCCAAGTTCGACCCGTTCCTGGTAGACCACATCTTGCATTATCTTCCTGCATTTTTAGTTTGTTTGTTTCAGGTTTATGAAAGTATTGATCGCATATGTTTGCTTTGTTTTGATCAATTCAACGCGCATGTTTTGATTTAACATCTCTACAGTTTTTATCTTAGAACCTGTTCTCTTAATGTAACAAAGGAGATTACTGTATGTATATGTTTATGTCCTTGATGTAATGCTAGTGCTGTTTGTACATTTTCTTGTTACAAAAAAACTCTTTATTATTGTCTTGTTCGTTTTATGACTTTCTTTCATGATCGTTAGAATTTCCTTCGTTTATCTTTTGAATAAAGATGTTCAGGAACATTGTTTAATTTGCTGTTTCCCTTTCTGTTAATTCTTTAATTGTTTTTATTTGTATGAGAATGGTGGGCGTCTCCAACTTAGTCAATTTATTCGTTGGTTGGTACACCCCTACCCCTAGGGAGACCATTCAGTTGAATGGTGGGCGTCTCCAACTTAGTCAATTTATTCGTTACTTAGTACACCCCTACCCCTAGGGACACCATACTATGTGGATTTAGTCACAAGAAATACTCGCTCCTGATTGGCTGAGGAAAGATGGCCATGTTCTAAGAGTGGGTTAGATGCAACAAACCTTACATGTGGGCTCACTCCGTGTCGCGAACTGGACCGGCACGGACCTCACTATGAGCGCGCCGGCTCCACCCGTCCTGCGCGGAGATGCCACCCTTGTGGGGCAGATTTTGTTAGATGTTGTTAAAGCGGTGCGGGGAGAGGCTCCCCTCCTGGAGGAGGCTCTCCTTGCTAGATTCGAAGCCGACGTGCCGCCCCGAAGCCTCAGCGACGACGAGCTGGCGGAGCGGCTGGAGACCCTCACGGGAGAGAACTCCGGTTTCCTCCTAGACATGACGGGAAAGGACCTCAAGGCACACGAGACGATCGTCCGCTTGGCGCACTTCTTGATCATGGCAGCCAACGATGCCGCGGCACCCAGGCAGCCGATCCGATCATCCAAGGCCGGCAAAACCGCAGCCCAGGCGGTCGCAAACCTCCTGGACCCCACCGACGAACCGCCCCGAGAGACCCGACGCCACCAGTTCGTCCGGCCTCCCTCCGCCAGCCAAAAAGGCAAAGCCAGTCCCACTGGAGGAGGACTCAAGCTCCGGTAGCGAGAGCGATCTCGAGGTTAGTACGATTTTCCGGAATGTTTGTTTTTTCGTACACCTGGGTTTTGAAAGATGTATTAAGTACTTGATGTATGGGCCAACCGCGGACACGGACGAAACAATGCGGTATTACCTGGCAGGACAGGTTTAAGTGGTAGCCTCCGCAAAAACGTTGACACAACACTTTGTTTTCCTAGTATAGGCAGGCGGGTCGAAGTTGTATCTCCCTGCAGGAAGGAAAAGACAACATTTTTATTCCTGGACGAGCGGGTTGAAGTTGTATGACCTTGTATCTCCCCGCAGAAACGGAAAAATGACATTGTATTTCCTGGACGGGCGGGTTGAAGTTGTATCTCCCCATAGAAGCGAAAAAATACACTTTGTTTTCCTGGACAGGCGGGTTGTAGTTATATCTCCCCGCAGACACGAAAAAACGGCATTTTGTTTCCCAGGACGGGCGGGTTGAAGTTGTATCTCCCCACAGACAGGAAAAAACGACACTTTGTTTGCTAGGATGGGCGAGTTCAAGTTACATCACCCCACAGAACCGGAAAAACAACATTTTTTCTGAACGGGCGGGTTGACGTTGTATCCCCGCAGAAACGGAGGAAACGAGTTTGTTTCCTTTAATAGCTGATCGGATTTGAAGTTGGTAACTATGACGGACATGAAAGACATGAGTTGTTCCCGGCGTATGAGAAAGGACCTATGCATGGCTTGACACGAAACGAATGAAACACGTATTAGTTATCCCCCAGTCGATTTTATAAGTGCGAACATATTCGCTGACTTGGTACATAGTGCGACCTAGGTTGAACACTTCACCCACAAATACAACACAGGAAAGTTTGGCTTCCCCCACCAGCACCAACAAAACGACGTCGTTTCTCCCCGCTAGCGAGAAAACCATTAGTTTCTCTGTTTTTTTCCGTCCAAAAATTAACCTGCCCCCGTTCGGTTTCCCCCACCTCTTGATTAGCTTGTGCAGATTTCTAAGCACAGGTTAAAAGAGAGTGTATTCAGTGTATTCTCGCCTTTTCCAAATCCAAAAGTTTTTAGCTTCGCCCCAGGTGGCTTTATTTTCTAATCGTGAGAAGACAGTTATCGCACCGGGCTTCTAATTACATCCAGGCCTACCGAGAGACAACCCGGGGTGTCAGCAACGTGCTCTCACAGCATGAAACAAGTCTTCATTATTCCCTGATCGATCATAACATTCCACCACGTCACAGTCGAGTGCCGACAAAGGCTCCCTACCGTCCCGGGTTTGGTAACATGTGTCAGCCAGAACCGCCAGGCCCAAATGATTGCGGCAGCGAGCGGAAAATTGGAGCAGTTGAAAATAAACCTGACGTTGGTTTCATTTAATTTTCTCTTTAGGAGATGCGAGAGCTGGACAAGGCGAAGGAGGCGTGTCTGGACCCCCTCGTTCACCGCTACCCCGCAAAACTCCACGGGCCACTGCTGCGCCTGCAGGAGAAAGCCATCCGGGTCGGGGCCAAAAGGAGCGTGGTTGAGCGCTATAAGAACTTAGCGAATTTCGTCCTCGAAAACCCCTCGAAGACAAACATGTGGTAGCTGGTGGCCGTAGGGGCAGTCAGACTAGTTCACAAGGTCTTTCTACTTCTGGCGGTTTTCGGCCAGATGTGCAGTTAAACGTAAATATGGGCCGTTCTAAAAAGTAACCGAACAGTTTGGACGTACGATGTTTTATATAAAAAAATGTATTCGCAATTAATTCATGGGGATGTTGTAGTTTTGCAGATTTTTATGAACAGTTAGGGACTACTGGATCATTTATTCTAGCAACTGGACGTAAAGAAACGCTGTATCAATATTCATACCACTAGGGATTGACAGTTGCTTTAATTAGATTCATCCGGTGACATTGGCCTTGACACTACAGCCTGCAAAGATTCAGGAAAAAAATCTGGAAATGACGTAGCACTACAGTAGAAAACAATTTTGAACATAAAGAAAATTACTCTTTCAACAGAAACATTGCTGCCGTTGTTTTCCCTCGGTAGTATGATCGTTAAGGTTGCAGGTGAGCAAAAGCTCCAAAGATTTGTTATAGGCTAACATACGATTCGTTCTATATAGGAAAATGATTACAGAGATATCAAACATTTTCCCGATAAGGCCAACGTTACATAATTCCACAAAGGGGCCCGGTCGGGGACCTTTGGTGAACGAAAAGTACGATAGGAAAGACAGAAAAAAACCCAAAACGGACCAAAAATGATTCAAAAGCATGCCTTGTGCATATTTATTGGCACAAACTTTTTTTGTTTCTTTAAACAGCCCGACCGGGCCCAGGTAGGAAATGTCACGAGTGGCGTACCATCACTGTTCCACTTAACTGTTCCTAGTCCGTTACAGGCTCAAATGCGTGTTTTTGGCCTTTCTGTTTACTGGTTATGACGTTCCAAACGGGAAAATGGCACGCGTCCGTTGCGTCGATACACTTCTGTTGATACGTTATAAAAATCGCGGTTCGGAAATCCCTCATTAACCATCAGTAAATGCATGACGTATCTGTGTTTAATCTTACAAATCTTTACTTAATTTTCAGAATGTAAGTTGGATCGACGTGGGAATTATTGGTCGATGCTACATATATGGTCCAGTCAGATATTCTATTCCTAAAATAGGCTAGCTACCTAGTAACATCAACATCTGGTCCGAATGAACTATACGGCATCTATCTTATCTGATTCAGCCTCTTCTTCAAGTGACCGACAAAATTAACATGCTGTGGCCTTAGCGGGTAGCTTGTCCACCGAGCAGTTTAATAGCGGTGAGCGTACGTGACTTATTTCATTCTGTCTTATTACAGGCTAGTGATGATATAGCCGTTGTATACAGGATGCTTTTCCAATCACCTTTACCTCCCTTCCACACGTAGAAGTTGGATATCTCTTGCAAATGCAGCCGTTTTACTTGTTTGATGGACGAAATATTCTGTATACTGGTTTACGCCACCCGACGTAACAGTGCACTGCATATTACACCCGATAGCCGTCGTTTGCGGCTTTTAGGCCGACATGTATATTGATATTTTGATGTGCCTTCGTTCGTGCGAAGCCAAGCCGAGAAAGGATATGTTGTGTCATTATTTCTTATTCACGGCGGTACATTTTATTTCTGTAACTTCTTTAATGTTTCAAAACTCGGGCTACACCAAAAGGTAAATGATAATGCACTTTTGTGCCCTTTGGTTATAAGAGAAATAGACCTCATCGGTCAAAGTAACGACACGTTAGCATCCCGAGTATTGTGGTCTGTCTACACAAGCGTTATCGCCGGTGCAATGAGACGAGTGGGAAAAGTGTTCGCCATGCATTCGGTACGTCGTAAGTTCGATCCCCGGCCGAATATGGTATGACGTGTTAAATGGTCGTGCTAATTTCTCAGCTTAGCACTCAGCATTCGGGAAAGAGTATGAAATTTGAACACACACCACAACCAGTGTCCTGGCCCCCTGCTGTAGTAATTGCAGTCGTTTGCCCAGGGTTACTGCAAGAACATGGGCGCCGCCCTATGCACCATGGAGCGGGAAGGACTTTGACTTGACATGACAATATAAGCGTTGTAATTCAATATGTATCACTTTTGCTATAAATTATATCTGAATTACTTTGATGCCTTACATCACTTCCGACTGCCTGTAACTAACAGAAAACAACACTTTACCGATCCAGACATACAAAAGTTGCTAAGTTAGTATCACTATTGCAAAAAATTCTTCATATCAATCCTCTCTCACAATCTGTCCCCACAGGTGAACGCCGGCATAACAACCCCCAGGTTACAGGAAGAATCGACTGACAAGTACACCCCTTTGTCGCGATGGTTTGGGAACCAAATGAACATCACAGCAATATGAAAAAAGGGAAGAATCAAGAGTCACACAACCATACAAAATGATATAACAGAAAGATATGAAATAAAAACCTTCAAACGAAACAAAACAATCCTCATACATACACGACATCATTACGCCGAATGGTCAAGCCAAAAATATGACTGACCCACTTTTCTCCCCTAACGATACATAATATCGGGTAATTTGTTAAAAAATGTAATGTGCTGTATACTTGATGGTGAAACGAGTATCTAACACATGAATTCCTGGTTTATAACATCGGTCACGTCATCGTATTATACGCCATACGCAAAGCAGACTAAAGGTCACACACAAAAACAAATTCCCTAGGGAATACCCGTAGAAAAATTCCTCGCATGCCTGCGGAATTCCTAGAATTCCTGTCAAACGGTCGCACACTATAAACATTAGGCTCGCCCCTGAGGCGTCGCCAAAAAAGACAAAAGGTATGGCCATTAGCTGCTGTCGGCCGCGGGGGCGAGCCGTCTTCATTCAAGCTACTTGGAGTAATGATCAGCAATGATCTTACATGGGGCACCCATATTGAATACATGCAATCAAAGGCTCAAACGCGTATACATTACCTGCGTGTAGTGAGACGAGCTGGGTTTACCTTCAGATGTTCTCTTGCAAATTTACATATCTTTCATCCTCCCGGCGTTAGAGTATGGCTCCCCTGTCTGGGGAGGTCTCCCGCGAGGTTTGTCAGATGATTTGGAAAAAGTTCAAAAGACATGCCTCAAGATATGTGGCTTACCCTGTAACCAACTGTCAACCCTTGAGTCAAGGCGAAGGGAGGCGTCTCTACCCGAGTTGAAAAGGATTCTGAAAGATCCCTCGCACCCCTGCCACGCCTTCCTTCAACCAAATGAGGAACCTCGATATGAACTGAGACGTAGAAAGCCGTATAAATTGCCAGTCAGCCGTACTGAGAGACATAGGAACTCGTCCCATGTCACTATGTGCAATGTTGTCTGTTCCCATGTGCAATATCGTCCGCAAGGTGTATGTATACATGTACTCAGGTGTTTTGTAATTGGTATTGACATCGTTAAGAGATTTTAACTAATTGATACACGAAATGTTTTTTTTAGATTATCCTGACTTTAATTGCCATTGTGTTAGAATCATGAATATGCTATCATTAATATGTAATGTTTTCCTTGTACAATCGATACAATTCAGTCTGATTGACTGCCAAGTTG
The DNA here is from genome assembly GCF_000003815.2 of Branchiostoma floridae. NCBI lineage: Eukaryota > Metazoa > Chordata > Leptocardii > Amphioxiformes > Branchiostomatidae > Branchiostoma > Branchiostoma floridae. The sequence goes on from NC_049979.1 coordinate 22,917,642, forward strand.
ATTAAATAAAGTTTGATTTGATTTGATTTGTTTCAAAGGGAGTCAAACGGCACCTACGGTGGGCTTTATACTAAAAATTTATATTACGCCATCGTGGATCTGCCTCGAGATTAGCCAGTATTTGATTAATTGTATCTCAGCATTGATCGAAATGGGAAAGGTTCCTAACTCACCACGGATGCCGTCATTTGAAGATTTCGCACGAACTCCGAGTAAAAACTTTTGGAAACTCAATGGTGTAAAATTCTGGGAAACTAGTATGTGGAGGAAGTCGTATATTTTCAATTGCTAAGTTGTAATTTTCTAATTTCATTCCAGATGTAAGTCTCAATAATCAATCCTTGTCTGATCTTTTCTTAAAATGGATGACGTAAGTATGAGTGAGGTCCGATCCGAAGGCACACTCTTTCTAACAGTTGCAGGGAGACCTCCCTCTAAATGGAATTTTTTTTAAAGGAGGAGAAAACAGTTTTTGGTAAATATTCTGGAGTTTGTTTTGATGCAATAATTTTGATTGCTTTAGACGTTTGGTCAAAGGCTCGCTCTCATTGAAATATCGAAAATGCTGTCGCCTGATATTGAGCAAATTATAGACAGCATGACTGGTCCCTTTTTTCCACAACCTCTGAAATATTTTACAAAAAATGCACCACAACATTCATATTGGTTCATGGCTTTGAAGGTTATTATAGCCTCGGTGGGATTTCAACCACTAAAAAATGGTTGTCGCCTGAGAAGATTACGATGGTCGCCACGGTTATATTATCCATGTATAAGACTAGAAATGACGCTTTACAGTTTTTCTGGTTTTCTAAAGAAACAAAAGAAGGGACATTGACTGCCATTTGTATCCCACCTTGCTTACAAAATGTTGTACAGAAAATTAAATGACTGTAACAAACGTTTCCATTGTTTGATGATTTCTAAGCATTCTGTCTGACCCGGTGCAAAAATGCTGCCCACTTTTTAGATGTCCCTAGGGACGTGAAATTATACCTAAATGATGTAGACAATAATGTTAATCCTTTTGAAGATAAAGGGTTAATATTTACTGTTGTAACAGACGCTACCGGTAACGTTTGTTACCTGCCCTGTAATGCATTACAAATGGGGGCGAAAATATTAAGTTGCCATTTTTTGGCTATGGTTAAAAGAGGAATTTTCCTAAGCAACCAGGTAGTTTTCAGTGAAAATAAAGCTGATTTATTTTTCGACCCAAAAATGCCATTTTCGACATTTCAATGAGAACGAGTGCAAAGCATGTCAGTTCGGCTCCGTACAGTGAGATAGGCAGTACAAATATGACCGAAAGCTAGCTACGATTTATGGCTGAACCTGTTACGGCCAATCATCTCACCGCTCATGTAATGATAATTATTTGCGTTTGAGGAACTAACTTCGTTACCGTGACGAATTAGCATATAATTGAGTTTCTGCAGTAACGCAGGTGTATCACAGGTGTATGGTAAGTACTTATAGTGCTACAGAAGTAGTCTGTTCATTCGACGCTTGGCACGACACCCAGGAAGCAACAAGGATTTTCTACTTCTCACATCAAGATGGAGGCACGGGCGGTCAACCAGGCCATTGAAGTTTACAACCGCTCTTTTCTGTTCGCCATGTCTAAACTGAACTGACGAAAGAACACAAAGAGACAGTTCTGGACTCCTAGAATGAAGGTGAGGAATTTCGTTCCGATAGAAAGGTTTTCTAATGACTGATAAATCAGACGCCGGCTGGCTAACCGTTTTAGAATAGTTTCGGAAGGAGGTAGCGGATAACATTGCAATCATATGCGTATGTTCAACAATTCTACTTGCATTGGAGCTAAGAGAGGCAAGAAATATTGAATGGAAGGATAAGGAAGCCGCTAACCAGGCAATTGATTTATCCAGCTATTTCTTTTCAGGTACTTGGTATCGCTCTTCTTCAAGCAACAAGAATCCCGGATTATGAATTGCTTACAGAGGAGAAAAAATGAGGATAACTTCCCACAAAATAAGTACTTACAGAAGCGTGTGCATCTATTGCATTCAAGCAAGAGAGTTTGATTTGATTTTTGTTTCGAATTCCACAGGCTGGGGCTTCGGAATGCATCCAGGTTTGCATGATAATGCCAGTGCTGTAAATAACCGTGTTTTTGTTTCCACTGCAGTTTTTGATCTTGGAAGCTTGGACACATTTAAGAAGTTTCAAAGTGTCCTCCTTTTGTATGCAATCCCTTTTCTATAGCTAGCTACGCATCCATCAGGTAAATAAGACTTTTTCTTGTTTTATGGTACGCACATTAATTTGTGCTCTAACGTATGTCCCAGTGTCTGGACTTGAGCAGCAAAAGAATTTGGGAAAACGTAAGCAGGGCACGTTTGCTCAGGTAATTTCTAAATTGATTCTTATCCAGGTAAATGTGTAATAACATACGTATACTATATTATGTTGGC
>NC_049979.1:22920182-22932530 GCF_000003815.2 Branchiostoma floridae
TAGATTGGTTTTAGCTGTAGAAAGAGACGTACACGATACCTGTTATACACGTGGCTATTATCGAAGATCAGGTAGGTTTGAATGCCTGGTTGGTTTTAGGATTATGATGAGATAGATGTATTCTGTGATGTAATCACGTTAATTATGGTACTGTAAAGTGCTAGACTACATAGCTATGAGAAAAATTTCTTTATGAGCATTTTATGTTCAATGAATTGTTTTCCAGTTTCGGAAGATGCGCGTTTGGTGTATTCCTATGTGACTTCGGAATGTCATGGTGGTGATTTTGTGATTTAGGAAGTTATGTTCAATGTACTTGGAATGACACAGATTGTACAGAGTGCTACTGGGAGAGAACTAAAAGAGATATTTTGTGTTCAGTGGTTTGATAAAAGGAAATAACCGGATAATGTGTGATATGGCATTGTGAATATAATGCCGCTGTGAGAATTGTGATGACTGACAGTGTGAAGAGACACACGATTTTGCTTTGAGTTTTTTCAAGGATAAAAACATTAGTTATTGATTTGACTTGGATACCAAGGTCAGTGAGGGAAAAGCAGTTCATTTGAGCAATTTTGCTGATGAGGATGAGCATGAAATCGATCTACCTGAATTAATTTTTTGGATAGAAAGTTAAGTCTTCACCAAGTTGTCAGATTTGCTTTTCACTTGAACAGAAAGGGGAAAATTGGGTTAACTCCAGAGTTTTTTCTCCTTGTTTACTAGAAGATTCATGGTATTTAGACTTGGCTGGACAAAACTATGACTGAATTCTGCTGGTCAGATTGATTTCAAGTTATTAAGTGTTTGGGAAAGGTTGTAAGTACAGGATTGACGCTATTACTGTACCGATGTGAATGTAAAGCGTTATTTAATGATGATGTACAAGTGACATTTTTGTACATATGTTGATTTAAGAATATCGTGGAACCTCTTTAGAAACGGCACAATTTGGTGATAGAATGATTGCCTTTACGCATTTCTGCTGATAAGTTTAACGGAGAGATAATGTTGTTGTTGTTGTTGTTGTTGTTTTTAAAAATGTTTTCCAGTGACAATTCACGGTGATGGGTGACGTAATTGAACACAAGTTGGTTGCAGTGTTCTTCAGTGAGAATAATTGGACATACGTTGATGGAACAGTTCTTCAGTGAAAAGACTGGTGTACGTCTGGAGTAATGACACACAAGTTTGTTGAGGTGTTTTTCAGTGAGAAGACTTTGTGATGTATGTCTGACGTAATGATACGCAAGTTCGTTATGGTGTTTTACGGTGAGAACACATCGTGATGTATGTCTAGCTCATTGAAATGTTCTTCAATGAGAAGAAATTGACATTGTTTTACAAGTGTGAAGTTTGATGTAATTGCTCACAAGTTGAAGAGTTCTTCAGTGAGAAGACTTTGTGATTTGTCTGATATTATGACAAACGAGTTCGTTGAGATGTTCTTCAGTGATTAGACTGTGATGTATGTCTGGCGTAATGATACGCAAGTGCTTTTGGGTGTTTTACGGTGAGAACACATTGTGATGTATGTCTAGTTCATTGAAGTGTTCTTCAGTGAGAAGAAGTTCACATGTGAAGTTTGATGTAATTGCGCACAAGTTCTTCAATGTTCTTCAGTGAGAAGACACCGTGATGTAACACAAGATAGTTGAAGCGATCTTCAGTGAGAAGACTGTGATGTTATGACAAGCAAGTTCATTGATGTTTTTTCGGTGATAAGTCTTCAGTGAGAAAACATCGTGATGTATGTCTGATGTAATGACACACTAGATTGTTGAAGTGTTATTCAATGAGAAAATTTCGTGAAGTAGGTCTGACATCATTTCACACAGGTTGGTGTAAGAGTTCTTCGGAGAGAAGACTTTGTGATTTATGTGTGAAGTAATCGAACACAAGTTGATTGAAGAGTTCTTCAGTGAGAAGACATTGTGGTGTTTGTGTGATATAATAATGTCATGATGGAACACTAAAGCAGGGCAGGCCGTTGAATGGCCCAGCTATGTTAATGCTATCACTTGATGCCCAGTGCAGGCCGTTGATTGGCCCAGCTATGTTTATGCTGTCTGTCATTTGATGCCCAGTGAGTGTGATGAAAATGCACACAAGTTGATTGAAGAGTTCTTCAGTGAGAAGACATTGTGGTGTTTGTGTGATGCAATAGTGTCATGAGTGGACACTAAGGCAGGGCAGGCCGTTGAATGGCCCAGCTATGTTAATGCTGGCTCTTGATGCCCAGGGCAGGCCGTGGATTGGCTCAGCTATGTGAATGCTGTGATTTGCCCAGTGACTGTGTTGTGTTGGCTTTTTCCCTTCGTGAAACGAAGGGTTTGTTTTGAGTGCTGTTTTTTTGTGAGAGGGACGTTTGTTAGCCTGATAACTGGGGAAGGTATGGATGGATTGTTTTGATATTTGGTATGTGGGTAGGGTTAGACATGACGAAGAAATGGTAGGAATTGCGTTACGGCAGGGCGCTCTAGCGGAGTGTTATTGTACTACAGCAGAACTTCCGGTTTTGATATTTTTTTTCGGGACATGTTTGGGTGATGATTTTTAAGTGGTAAGTAGCTGTATAAATGAATAGTAAGGTGTATAAGTTTTGGCCACTTAGGGGTTTTGCTGGGGCGGTGAAAGTCATTCTTGTGTTAGGTTTTGAGAAGGAATTATGGAAGCAGGGGTCGATGGATCGGAATGACTGTAGGTATGCAGATAGCTTAGGTAGTGATGTACATAATTGTATGATTATTATGCAAATTAGGAGGTAATTAGCAGAATGCAGTAGGTATGTTTGGAAACCGTTGTATGGTGCGTGTCTGTGAACAGAAAATCTCGCGAACGCCCAGACAGATTGATCTGATACTTGGTATGTGGGTAGTTCTTGAGAAGGAGAAGAAACATACGTGGCGTTTTTTCGTTTAGTGGCTTTTGACGGTTTTGCCGGGGATGTTTGTAGTTGGAAAATAGGTCCGGCAGTAAACCAGTGTGGCTATATTTGGGTGTAATGGCGTAATGGTTCTATATTTGGGTACTGACGTAATGCTCATGCCCAAGCCGACTGCAATGGTTATATGTTGGTTGTTACGTCATGGCGATGTAATGCTTAGGCGTTCATGTGATGTGGTTTGGTTTGGTTTCTGTCAGAAGAACTGGTGGTCTGATGGAAAGATGGTGTTCACAAGAAGAGGTGGAAAGTCGTTGGAGAAGAGGAGGGCACTGAAGCGAAAGTGCATGAGAAAGGTAGGAGATCTGTTAGTGTAAGCAAGCACTAAGGTGAGACGTAAAAGTATAAGGTGCTGGAAGTCTGTAGTTATTTTGAATGTGATAAAATGTCTAGGGGTCTTAGCGTGATACAAATGTGTTTGTAATGTTGGAGACGTAATGTCACTACAGTATGGAAATGCATGTCCATACATATAAGGTATGAAACAGAGACATTTACACGTGACATCGATGTCTTTATTGATGTGTAGGAGCATTTCTATGTCCAAAGGTATCCGTAGAAAGTTCAAAATTTGGCTTTCCTCGCGGCAAATTTGTCACTTCGATGATTGGCACTTTTCCGAGCATCTGTAAGGGACACGGGATCATCTCAAAAGTTTCATGACTTGTTTTGAGTGCTGTTTTTGTGTGAGAGGGACGTTTGTCAGCCCGATAACTGGAGAATGCATGGATGGATTGTTTTGATATTTGGTATGTGGGTAGGATTAGACATGACGAAGGAATGGTAGGAATTGCGTTACGGCAGGGCGCTCTAGCGGGGTGTTATTGTACTGCAGCAGAACTTCCGGTTTTGATATTTTTTCGGGACTTGTTTGGGTGGTGATTTTTAAGTGGTAAGTAGCTGTGTAAATGAATAGTAAGGTGTGTAAGCTTTGGCCACTTAAGGGTTTTGCTGGGGCGGTGAAAGTCATTCTTGTGTTAGGTTTTGAGAAGGAATTATAGAAGCAGGGGTCGATGGATCGGAATGACTGTAGGTATGCAGATAGCTTACGTAGTGATGTACATAATTGTATGATTGTTATGCAAATTAGGAGGTAATTAGCAGAATGCAGTAGGTATGTTTGGAAACCGTTGTATGGTGCGTGTCTGTGAACAGAAAATCTCGCGAACGCCCAGACAGATTGATCTGATACTTGGTATGTGGGTAGCTCTTGAGAAGGAGAAGAAACGTACGTGGCGTTTTTTCGTTTAGTGGCTTTTGACGGTTTTGCCGGGGATGTTTGTATTTGGAAAATAGGTCCGGCAGTGAACCAGTGTGGCTATATTTGGGTGTAATGGTGTAACGGTTCTATATTTACGTGATTACGTCATGCCAGCGTGGGCTGCAGTTGTGCATGGACCTACCCGACCCCACAGGAAGTGACCCCCAAGGTCATAGTTGCGACAGACGTTTGTATCGAAGACTACAAGAAAATGGTTTATAGGGATAGTACATTATACATGATGGGGTGTACATGTATCCCATGAGATTTGATAATCTGTAGACCAAGAATAAGGGTAATGATGATATTGTATACAGGGGCGTATATCATACGTTTTAAAAGGGTCTATACACGTAACAGTTACTACCGGTACAATACATTGCTGGACAAAGTTACGTAAAGTTTATGTACGAAGTGGAGCAGGGTTAAGTGTTTTTCACAGTAACTTGTAGTCATTGATATGCTTGTTTATAGGGACTGTACATTAGACATATGGGATACACAATGTAGTGGACTGCATTGTGAAACAAAGAATGTTACATCATCATTGTTGCAAGCAACAAGTCGGCAATAATGATCTCTACCGCAGGAGTCGTATATTATACGTAAAGGGGGTTGTACAAAAAACTATTATTACTTTGTGGAAAGGTCCATGCAATGTATCAAGTCGTCAATATTTGTTTTATCTCGATAGTCCATTATACACATTGGAAGTACATAACGTACTAAATTGCGGAGCTAGGCAGCAATGTGCATATCTAATATCTATAAATATCTTTTTTTCAGTTACAAATGTAATACATGTACGTTTGACTGTCCTGTTATGAAATGCTGCGGATTAATTAATTGTGCAAACTAGCCCCTGGTTTGCATTGATAGAACTTGATTATAGGAGGCATCCCCAAAGTTATCTAGAGATCAAAAATCACGACGATCCGTCAACCCTTCCCATGTTATTACCCTCCAAAGGGATGATGCAATTGCGCACGCGCGTAAGACTTGGTGTAAATTCCGGGAATTTTTACAAAGGCCACAGCAAGTAAATTTTATGGATGACATCCTCTGCAGACTGCAAAAAAAGTGCGATAGGGTGAAAAAAAACAAGATAGGTGAAAAAAAACAAGACAGCTACATTTTCAAAAATAGGCACCATAAAGTTCTGATGACTGTTGTAAAAAGAATTAAAGGGACAAAACATGGCATCAGAGCCAACAAGGCATTCATTCCTGTTTTTAAGACATGCACTGGTATGGTAAAAGTGACACTAGTGTCGTAGACTGGCATCATCAACAAATTTGGTAAGCACACTCATAGCTTCCATATATCCAATAAATTTTATTTCTACAACTACAGTCCTGGGTACCTCGCAAGTGTCACTTGTACAAGTACAATCATTAGGCTACAACACAACATATTTGCTAATTATGGTACTTTATCGTCATGTTGACGGTCCCTGCAGAAGAAAAAATTCTTGTTTTTTTTCTGAAATCAGGCGAAATTTAATGCACTCGCGGATGTCATCCATAAAATTTACTTGCTGTGGCCCAACCGGACATACTAGTACACTACTCAGTTAGGCTAGTATTTCTCTCTTTGTTAGTTACATGTGTCTTATGTTTGAGTATCTGCTAATATGAAATGAAGTAGGCTTATAAACTGTCCTCATTACCTATGCAAATTAGCCCCTAATTTGTATGATAAAATTTGATTATGTAAGGCATCTCCAGAGCTATCTCACTCATTCGCTCGCTCACAGTCCATGACAAAAACTACCTGCATTCCAAATACCATGACAATCTGTGAACCAAATTATTCCACTCCAAAGCAACTACATAGGCTCGGAAAAAATCCTGTAGAATTCCGGACAATTTTGCCAATCGGACGTATCATATACTGTTAGGCTAGCCCCTGAAATGTCTATAAAAAAAACACCCTCAAAACACCACACCCTCACCCATTTCACGAAGGTTGAGTTCTGCGAACGCTTGTTATTGTAGCGCCCACGGTAACGATTTGTCTTAATCAGGATTAGTATAGGAGTAATTAGTATTCAGCATACTTATTTTTGTGTTGAAGATAATTAACATTTGTTTTTATTATTTCTCTTCCTACATATTCCCGTCTGAGCTGACTTGTACAAGCTCGGTATCTGAGAAGACGCTGCAGAGCTGATAGATACACTTCTGATGGAGCTGGCAAGTACCACCCGCTCCAAAGGAAATGGAGCACCTAAAACTGTAGCTTAATAAAGGGCCGTGTTTACAAGTGGCGTGAGTTTGCCAGTATATTACCGAAAGTGGTAGTTTCAAAGTACTTCCTCTTTATGTAGCATTGTGTTTATGGGAACTTGTGATACAACATTTTTCATCTGTTTCTTCCATAGAGAAGGCCTGCATTCGTCAACAGACATATGCCCAATAACTCCTGATATGTTGGTCATGCTGGTACAGGAACACACTTTGGGTCATGTTTGCACAGGAACATAACACAATTTATTCAAACTTGGTTCTATAAGGACGTTTACTTTTCTCTCGACTTCTTATGCAGGTTTGCTGAGGAACATCGAATCTTACAATGGTTATCATGTAATTTTTCTCTATCTGAGAAGTGATTGTGTTTGTTTTAGGATCAAGGAAGACTGATCAGTATAGAGATGGCAGCTCGACACCTATTGCACGCACAGGAAAGGTCAACTGCCCAGTCAACATGTTGCAGAAGTATTGTACATTGGCTTGTATAGATCTCTCATCTGACAGATTCCTTTTCAGAAGTATCACAAGAACCAAATCAGGCTCCAAGTTAAGCACTTCTGGGCGTCCTACACGCATACAGCTGGAGAGTTGGACCTCGACATGCAAAAGACTGTTGTTAATGATGTTTCTTGTTTGTGGCAACCCTTTTCCAGACAGACTGTATAACAGATACAGAAGGTGGATCATTGAAGGAGAGGTCGGCTGTTTATATGGCGATAGACTTTTAATCTTGCATGAAACTTTCCCGTGATTTGTTCGTTCGACGCGATGCGGTGCGGTGTCCACGCACTCGCGCCCATCCTAACACTTGTGTTGGTGTTTCTCTGTGTGTGTGAAGAGTATGAATGCATCGTGAGGGAGAACTGTGTAGGGGTGATGCAGAAAATGATAATTATTTGCGTTTGAGGAACTAACTTCGTTACTGTGACGAATTAGCATATAATTGAGTTTCTGCAGTAACGCAGGTGTATCACAGGTGTATGGTAAGTACTTATAGTGCTACAGAAGTAGTCTGTTCATTCGACGCTTGGCACGACACCCAGGAAGCAACAAGATCGTTGTTTAAGGTAATGAAACGTTGTTAGTGTAGCAAGTTTCTGCCTTTGGCGAAAGTGACTGATACTTGGTGTTTTGTATTTAACAGTCCAATATAATCACTTCTTTGAACTATGTTTTGTGTGTTTCAGGACATGGAGTGATTCTTTTCAGAAAGAAACCCCAGAGAAGATTGGTTGTTTGCGCTAAGGCTCTGGTGCACGTCCCCCATTTTTTTGGCCTTCGTACTTTCGGGAGTTTTTTTTAGGGCTTGCGTGTCTGGCAAACAACGTATGCAGCTATTTATGCTGTGCTTTACGGTTTGGCTTACTCGATTACGAAAAATCGTGATGTTTGGTATATGTTTGGATTTGGTTTGATGATCGTGTTTGGATATTGATGTTTCGGTGTTCTATTGCATTTTCGAACTGCCGTTCTCGTTACGATTGTACCTTTGGCAAATAAAAGTCTTCCTGCGGTGTCCACGCACTCGCGCCCATCCTAACACTTGTGTTGGTGTTTCTCTGTGTGTGTGAAGAGTATGAATGCATCGTGAGGGAGAACTGTGTAGGGGTGATGCAGAAACATGTGTACTCCACTGTGCACTTCAGGTGGGCCTGATCCGAGTCGAAGTCTGGTCTGTACTTCAGGTGAGGTTATTACTTCTTGTCTTGTGCCTCTCATCATCTTTGTACTGTGGAGTTATTTTTTAGCAACACCACAGAGGCGGAGCCTTCTATTGCTGTGTTGCTGAGGTTCATTCTTATCCTTTAAGCAAATAGTTTTTTCTGAAACCTTGCATATATTTAATCCCACAAATCCATATCTATCTTGCATGTTTCTGGTATATGTATCTGCATGTTACATGTCGAAATGATTCCCTTCATTTGTCCCTTGAAAGTGATTGTGCGGAGAAAGACCCGAGTTCAGCAGGTCAGGACGATGAGGCGGCCAAGAGACTGTGGGAGGTCAGCAAGGAGATGGTGGAACTTAAACAGTAATAACCACTGAGAGTGGCAAAATGACAGAAGACAATTGTACGGAAGACCAATGTTGTGTGAGAGCACACTTTTAGGAATACTGTATTCTATTTTCAAATTTCAGGTGGGCCAGTCTGATCTTAGGCCGAGACAAATCGAGGTCATGTGAAAAAGCTAAAGGAAACACTATCATTTCCTCACTTCCAAATGGTATCTTACCTGTAACAATACAATTCTAGCTTAAGACGTCTTCCACAACAGCCTCCTCTCAGTTTACAAGTACTGTAGTGGTGTTTCATTTAGGAGAAACTTCTCATTTGCGATGAACTTCTCTACCATTTATCAAGATACAACCATAATCCTCAGGTAACTGACATCTATGATCTATCTTACTTCAACCACCTCTCGATAAGACAGCCAGAGCAGCATAGTTCTCCTGTAGAATTTTATTGTGCCTGTCAGTGTCACTATGATTGTGGTCAATAATGTAGTTCCTCATAAGAAATTATGCTGTTCCAGTGTCAACAATGTTGATTGAAATGAATGTCATCTAACCATTGTACAATATACCAGCTTAGAGCCTACCTTGCAGCTTTTTTAGTTATCATTTGGCTGATGCTGAGAGAAATTAACAAATGAAGTGTGTTGACTAACAAATGTTGAGTTATCTATGAAAAGATTTAATTAGATTGTGATTATATTAAAGAAGTCTGATATTCTTCTCAATGTCATAACAATACCAGGAATGTGACCACTTGTCGGAAGAATCGTTACGATTTTAATGTTCAATAGTTGGCTGATGCGATAAAACATTTCAATATTACAGGTACCAGTGATGTACATACTTTCTTGCAACCACAAATGAATTCACAAAAAAATTTGGTCATTTTATTGTATCTTTTCCCTTTCATTTGAGTGTATATAACAAATAAGTATAGACCTTGTCTAAAAATTTTACCCAGTGGTGCTGCTTGTTAGATTTTCATGGAATAAACTGTCATGGAGCCTCAACAAATGAAATGGTCACAATAAATAGCAGACATTGCACGGGCCGACCACTCTCCTTTTGCAACCAGGGGCTAAATTGTGAGGAGCTCACAATAGGCAGGGCTAAATTGTAAGGGTCTGGAGCTACTGCCATTCAGTACTAACTCAGGTGAGAGGAAGACTGGACTTTTTTGTTCTTTCTACAGACCAATCCTGTCCATCTCACGTACACATATCAGTTCAACCAATGTGAGTTTGGCTGCATAACTGTCAAACTTTTGGAAATTTTACGTTCTTCTTTTGCATTTCTATGTTTTGATGAAGGTAGGCTGGGCTATGACTATTGTACAGATAACTGCTTCAGTCCAATGGACTTTTCTTATAATAACAACAATTTCTCTGCTCCTCTGTACAATTTGGTTACATCTCCCACAACAGTGAATAGTTTTGTGTCCTGGGAAAATAATAAACCACTAAAAAAATCATGTCACAAATCCTTGCATGCCTCTAACTTCTATGTTACTGTGTGGAAAGTTTTATCAAGGTTTGTTTTAATCAAAAATGGAGAATGATAATGACCACCAAGTGTAAGTAGGTATTTTATTGGTACCATATACTATTACTACAGGCACTATTTCCTGTTACAGTGGCTGTCAAATAAAACTCTTGACAACAGTCAAACTTTACACAAATACGTAGCCACGTACCGTACAACGTTATTCATGTCAGACACCATTTTTACTCCAGCTGAAGTTTTCCTCCATAGCAAAATACAAAAACACAGGGTTTTTTTTGCCGGACATTGAGTATAAAACAAACTGTTGTTGCATTGTTAAGATTACTGTTATGATATATTTTAGGTACAACACAATGTACATTTCACTGTGAGAAACAACACAGAATTACGGTAACATACATACTGGGGAAAACCCTGTTATATCTACGTTAAGTTTGGGACATGGTAGTACCAATAAACTCTATCTTCACAGAAACATAGGGCTGACAATGTTAAATACATAAAGCTTCCCCTGCTTTTCACGATATCTACAGAGTTCAACGTTGGCATGGGAATATTCAGCTGACAGATGCTGCAGAACAGAAAGCAGCCCTCAAAGTTACATTGTTGAATGATCGTCTGACTGTGTGTCGTGCTTGCTACAAGAAGTGCTTAATACATTCGGAGCACCAGTGCACAGTCTGATCTTCTAACACATGATCTTAAACCACTCAGCATGGCAGTGAAAGAGCAAAAAAAATATGCAACACATGATTCCAGCTACTATGGTTTGTTCACAACTTGTAACTAAACTTGGAAGCTTCTTTTCCATAATAATAAGTTAAACTTGTTTTTCACTGCTAGCATGTAATATATACACATTCAAACAAATATCTACTTGTCATGGACAGGCCAAAGGGTCAGCAAAATATACATTTTATATTATATACATTTGTATAACTCTCACAGAGAAAACTCATATTTTGTGACAGTATTAAAAATTTGTCGACTCAATGCTGTGTTATGTGTAATAACCTAATTGTACATGGTTCGTGCATTTTCATTCAATCATATCTAAAGCTGTGAACTTTACTAACTATATGACTACTTTTACAATGAAGACAGCTTCCAGCTGATACCACACTTATAGGCAGAAATTTAACATATCTGATATTCCAAATTTCTTTTGTTTTTCCAAATTTGAACTGATCAGTCTTAACTTGTCTTTAAAAGATGCACAGCTAACCTGCATTAGGATAGGAGACAATAGAACCCTGCACTGTAAGCCCTGCACTTTCTGCAGCCGCCGCTGCTGCACTGGCAAAGTCTGCGTCCGTGAAGAAGAACCCGTCTGACGACTCTGCAGCGCTGGACCTGTTGCTGACTGTCGTCACGCTGTCGTTGTCATCAGTAGCTGAAGCCTATCCGGCAATCATAGAGTCTATAAAGTACATGTACAACAAGAAGTGTTAGCAGCAATCAGCTTGAGTTTCTATGTGACACTGTATGTTTCTACTTAAAGATCAGACCAGTGTGTGGTCATGATTTATTGTGGCATCTTACCCAATGGGAAACTGGCTGAAAACTAGGATTCATGCCCATCTTTTTCAATGCAATTTTTGCTTTGCAAGCAGGACTAATATTGCAAGCTTACATGTTTTGGTAGTGCAGTCTTCGTTTTGCACAGGCCAGCATTGCATCTGTCTACATGCCAAGACGTTCTGGCCATGCACAACAGAGCAGACCTATTTCTCAAGCATTGCAATTCTCAGGCACAGTGGTCTACCTGAGTATCTTCTGCCATTCTCTCGCGGAGGCTTCAGACTTTTGGGCTTACTCCTGCGATTTCTTTCCATGTTTTCCCACGAGTCCAAAAGTTTTTGGAATTGTAAGTAATAGAGGAGAAAGTCATTATCGGGACCATCGAGGGCATCAAATTCAGATGGTTCCAGACTGTCAATAGCTTCAACTTCTGATGTATCAAAACCATCAAAGTCGGTGTCCAATGCATCTACATCTGCTTGGTCATTACAAGGAGATCTAGGGAACACAGTGGACAGGGGAGGGAAGACAGGCCAAACAAAAGTTAGACATGGGAGGAACAGAAACAAAGAACTCAAGAGCAGAACAAAGGAGTTTAAACTTAAAGGTATCAAACAAAGGAGTACATGTACATGCAGAAAGCAAGCAAAACAAAACAAATCAAAACTTCAAAGGGACACATCACAAATTTGAGGTGGCCATTAACCGAAATGTGTTCTGTAATTTATTCTTTTTTCCATATATTTTTTCCATATATATTCCTTTTAGAATGTTGGGATTGCAACCATTCAAAGCTGTAAGGAGAATAAGATGACAAATGCTTCATTTAATGGCCAGATCAAGGTCAG
>NC_049979.1:22932630-22947858 GCF_000003815.2 Branchiostoma floridae
TAAAACCAAAAAAGATAGAAGTCTTTGACTGTAAAAGAGAGACGACTAAAATACTTACGTTTATGTGTAAGTCCAAAAAAACAGCAAGCAGCGTAATGACAGAATGAGGATGGGCTGACAGATGAGATTAATGTGTGAGTTTATGAAGCTACAACAGTTTCCAGTATGCCTGGCAGTACCAGTTAACATGTGCATGTGTGTGTGTGAGTGATTGCCTTTAGTATTGTTAGCTTGCCACTTCACAAACACCTAGGTCAGAAAGCGAATGATACCACACCTCTATTACCTGTGACGCTGCTTTCCAGATCTCCCATGCTGGAAGCAGGCGTCTGTTCCCCCAGGTGGCGCTCCCTGTCGTAGTCACGGTTCTCGAAGTCCTCGTCCCTCACGCTGGTGTCCGCGTCCGATGGAGCGTCCAGGTAGCCGTACCCCGGCAGCTCGATTCTCAGCCCCGGCTCCTGCCCCGTATCCTCCAGGTGCGCCGGCAGGCACGGTAACGTCACGTCGGTGTTGGGGGAATCTGGGGTGGGTCTGTGATCGGGGGAGGGAGGTACATTTACGGTTCGTTTCGGAGGGGTGGGGCCACGCTCCTCAGGGGAAGACAAGTCTGAGTTGTGCGAGCTGGTGGGGTGGGTCCACGGTCACTGCTGGACTTGTCACTCAGATGGCTGGGAGAGGTGGTGCAGGGAGGTCTCTTTGATGACCTAAAGAGCACATTGTTTCTATGGTATATGAATTTGGGGCAAGCTTTTTTTCCACTCCCACAGACGTGTGGAGTGTGGTTATGCCAACCGTGGCCAGTTGGGAAAATAGTGTTCAACTTGGTATTCTTGGTAATACTAGTATTGGGCTGGACACTTCTTTTGAGTGATTTTTACAATCTTAAAGATACCAAATGGAAAAGAAAGCATACAGGACCGGAAGGAAGGCACTTTCTCTTTTGGCCCAAGGGAGGGTAGAAATGAAACTCAACTGTCGCAACAAAAGAGGGGCTTTTGTCAGGTCACCCCACTTTACACAGAAAGTGAATAATAAAAACAGTACTATCTTAGCATACTATTTGGTGGGATTAAATACATGAACATATGCCAGTACAATCTTTCATGTACTACTGTACAAAAGGTCCTACAGTATGCTGAAATGTAGACCGTGCTCACCTGTCACTCCTGTGTGAGGAAGAGTAGGGAGATCTGGGCAGGGTACCGGGAGAGGAGTCCACCTTGCTGGGTGGTGGGTGCTCCGGGGCAGGGGTCAGCAGGTCCGCCCAGTTCAGCGGGGGCACCAGCGGCTTGTTCTGTGCTCTCCTCCGCCGTCGCGAGGAGGCATCTACACATAAAAGCAACAAGGAAGATGAGATAACTTAAAATTTAAAGATGCAAAATTTAATGTGTGAAATAGACTCATTTACATTGTTCATCATGCTTCTACTTTCAGAACAAAGACAGGCAAGAACTTCAAGGTGGTTCCCACCTGTGGCTGACCCATCACTGTAAGGGCTTCTGGGCCTGTTGTCATACATGGGGTTACTCAGGGAGGTGGACATCTGGCTGCCTTCAGAGTTCTCCTGGGGATAAATGTCTGAGGAAACAAACAAAAACGAAACATTAGTAAAATGTTACAGTAGAAGTCAAGTAGCATACGATCATGATCATGTACAAAACAAGATGCTTTTATGAAATATTAACCACACAATGGATAGAAATTATGTTGTTACCTTGGGTATATACTAAAGGGTAGCAAATGTAAGAAGGTTTGACAATCATGTGTCATACTGGACAGTATTACTGCATTGTAGTACTGGTAACTATGAGAATGGGCTGTAAGAACAACACACCATTGTTGACTTTGTGGTCGGGCGTGTAAGCATCCGGCGTCCTCCTCTCGTTCTTCCTCTTCTCACGCGTGAAGGTCGGCATCCACTTCTCACTCCCGTTCTCCGACACCGACTTCTCCAGGTTCAGGTTCTCGTTCAGGTTGGTGTCGACCACGGAGGTGGAGGCGTAGGGGGCCGGGGAGGTCAGGTGGTTCATGTTCTGCTGCTTGGTCAGGAAGGTCTTCAGATGGGGCTGGTTTCCAACCTCGGCATACTCCGGGAGGCTGAGGGAGAAAAAATAAACAAAAAATTATAGTTTTGCACATCACAGAAGCAAGATTTTACTACATTTGCACATTGAAAATCAATTTGGTCTCAGATACAGAAACAAATACAGATGTTCTCCTTTGATAAAGGATGCTGTATGGATCAGAAACTCTAATTCAGTCATGAACAGTGATGAAGGGGGATACCTATGTGAAAATTCAAGCGTCTGAAATTCTTCGGACGCCGTCCAAGGGCGTCCAAAGGCGTCTGAGAGCGTTTAATATTGATAAGTCAGTTACATTTGGTATTGCAATCTTCATACTGTAGCAGCGACACTTTAAGCTGCAGTGCAAAGTAGTACAGGTCAGCATCACCCAGAGGTAGGTGACAGACCAAAACTGAAACACTTGGTTGTGATTTAAGAACTTCATTATCCACAGCTTGTTGTCTGTTTTTGGACAAACTTTTCAGACCATAACACTGCTATTGGTGGCAACACTGTTTTAAGTAGGAGTTATGGCATAGTTCTGGTGTAGTGGCAATGTTAGTCCCAAATCATTTCAACAATATTGGTAACATATCCATATTGAAAGTTGTCCATCACCAGTAATGTGCCGCAGTAATACCCCTCTCCAGCTAGTAGAGGGCTAATTAGGCTGCAATGCAATTCTGGACGTAATGGTCTGCATAGATCGATGCATATCATCTGGAAACATTAAAGTATGTGCAATTTGTGCCATGGCCTTTAATGGCAGATCAATATCAATGATAAATCTTTGCCAAGACCTACAATGTATTCACAGGTCTCCATTCAAATTTTTTCAAGTCCTAGATAGAAGAAAAAACAACCTCTACAGAATCTTTACTACAATATGTACAACAATGGATGGTCAGCTAGCTAACCACATTGCAAGTGGAGCACACAGCATGCCTGTCACGCAAACCAAATCCTTTTCTTGCTTTTGACTATAACCAAAAAGGATCAGCTACCACATTCAGTAAAAATGATGGAACGCAGTATGCAGTGGACAGACCCTAGGTAGAAAGAACAAGGTGACCTGACTGCCCAAAAGGGTTACTTACCATGAATCATTTGGACGTGCAATTTTTGGCAGGGTCAATGTTTTATCACCCGGTGGCCTGGGTGCCATTGCTCACCCATCTGACCCCACTGTTCCCCCCAATGGTTATTGATCAATGGGACCTGTCCCACAGACAACTCTAGTAACCTCGGCATTGCAACAAAGCTTGGCACAGCACTTAAACAAGTGTCTTACATGAAGAATAAGATTTAGCAGCCATGAATAAGTGTACAGGAGGATTTCCTTTTGACAGCAAGTCCTTTAGGTTGTTGTTCAGGTCTAATTTCGAGGGACAAGACAATCAATTTTACGTTTAATGGTTTCCAATTCTCAGAATGGGTTTGACAATCTAACTTGCATGGAAAGGATTTTCCAAAATTTTGCCCATGGTTTATAATGGACTAGCCTTTCAAACTGTTGTAGATTAAAAATTCTACACTCCAGAGTTAAACACAGCAAACTGCAAGTGCTTTTCCTGTCTGGAATTCAAACATTACAGCTGCACTGCGTCCTAAATGAGGTTAACATATTATGATATTCATCAAACGTATTAAACATATTGTTGAAATCATTGGCAAAATGGTTTTTCCAAATATTGGTCACACTACTTACATTATGTCAAAGCAAAAGCGGAAATGAAAATGTGCAACATTTCAAGGTATTTCTCACTGTTGAATTAGTCCTAAAGACAAGCAGGACAATAAAAATCACATTTAAGTAAAACAGTATGCCAAACAAATAATGGAACCTTTCTCTGTGTTTGAAACATCAAACAAGCCTTGCTTCTCCATCGTAACAAGTTGTATTGTAAGAGGCAAATGCCACAGCACTAATGAATTTTTTTACAACAATTGGGTTAACAACTACTCCAGTACAAAATTGCATCAGAGCATGACATGGGAGCCCAATAAACTTGGGTGATTTGTAATCCCTCATAATTAAGACTGCATGCAGCAACAGTAGAGCTGATTGCCATGTGAGACTACCATGTGTATTCTTTACCCTGTTAAAAGTTCTCTCACAGTAAACAAGAAATCTTTTTAAAAAAGCTGTGCCTTGCCGCGTATTTTATGTTATTTTGGTAAGTTAGACTAGATTCTACGCTTAAAAATCCCGAGTTCCACATGTCGCCCCCCCCTCATTATCATAATTTATGTCAGATGAATTATTGGCACATTAAACAGGTTTTGTAAAACTTTTTGACCCACAATGAATATGCATTATTTTTTATTACAAACTAAGTTCCTTCTGATGCAATTTGTGATATATATTTATATAAACATGGTGAGTTAAAGCGTAGATTTATTACGCTGGACCACATACAGTAACATGCGTCTAGAAGATCGTTTTAATACTCGCCTGGAATGTACCATTGTCTAACTAAGCCATGAATCTCGGCAAGGAAAGAAGGGCCTTTGGAAGGGGCTTTGGAAGGGCTGGGTTAAAAGGTCCGTCCATTGATCCATGGAAAAAAGCTGGCGTAAAGCCTTGCCTGGCGGCAAGGCAAAAATACATGTACATGTACCTCCTCAGTGATCCATGCAATTATCATAACTATCACCATGGGAAATTAGTAGTCAAATGTCACACTTTGCAAACCAACTCAAGTAAAACAAAACAGGGTAATTGTCTGGGCAGTCTGCCAAAGTGCGACACTGTTAATTTTCAGGCATCAGTTGCTTGTTGCTAGTGGGGTGAAAATATGCAGTGCAATTTGCAACCACATAGTAGACAGAAGAAAAAGAGAAAAGGGGCCATACAAAAACATTTGAAGCACCATGAAGAACTTGTAAAACTCTTTTCACGGAACATTTGTTATTTCTTACCTCTCGACATCCGGAGGCATGTTGGCGTTGTGGACCATGTAAGGTGGCACGCCCGTCTCAACCTCAGGCTGCATCTTGGCCTTCTCCTTCCCAAGGTTGTCGTTCACCATGTCGTTAATGTCTGGAAAAGGAACACAAAGGAATCACTGTGATGAAGTTTTCTTTGTTTTTTCTATGTACAGTTGTGGCTTTTTGCATTGTTGGCGGGCATCCAGACAAAAAATTCCTGGACAGCAACATAAATAGATATTACCACCAACGGAATAAAGGACATTATATATGAACAGATCTCTTTGGCTCAGAAAAGGTGGTAACCTAGTAAAAGGCAGGTTCAAGTGCACATATAGGTTGGTTACAGAGCATATCAGTGGGTCTCTTACTAATTCCTTACTTCCGGT
This sequence comes from Branchiostoma floridae, assembly GCF_000003815.2. Lineage (NCBI taxonomy): Eukaryota > Metazoa > Chordata > Leptocardii > Amphioxiformes > Branchiostomatidae > Branchiostoma > Branchiostoma floridae. The sequence continues at coordinate 22,938,017 of NC_049979.1, forward strand.
AATGCTTAGTTCCTTGGTGGTCTTACCAATGAGGAAACAAGACCCAGTTAAGCAGATTTGTAGAATGTTTACAGTTGCACTTTCGAGGGCAAGATTTATTTCAGAACACCCATTCAGCTCAAAACACTGAGGGTGGTATACATGTAACTTGTAAGAATGACATGGTTGCGTGGCACTAACTTATCCTGTCCTACTAAAGTCAAAGGGGAAGGAAGTGTTTCAGTCATGGTGAGGACCACTACAATCACCGATATCTGATTCTTTGTGGCCTCAATATATCAAAATGGGATATTTTCCCAGATAAACTGTGAAAACTAATCAAGGTATCAGAACAAACAGTCTTATCTCCCAGCCCACATGGACACTGTGATTGGCAACTTCTCAGGTTCAAAATGAAAACAGGTTCCTCCCATCTGATCCACACAATTTCACGCATGGTGTCCAGGCAGGAAGGAAAGGTATGACTTCTTAGAGTGGTTCGTGACCATACATCATTCGGGGTGCCTTTAGCATGCTAATGGCATCAAAGACAGCCAGAGAGACGGCTCACGTGATCCTAAACACCAATTATGGAGGAAGACTGCCCTAACCTGATGGCAACATCAATAGTTTGAGAGGCAAGCGTGCATCCCAGTAGCCAATCTACATAAGTAATGTTTCCAACCACTGCCTTCACAAGCAAACTGTCTCCTGATATGCCCTATCAGAATGTCTGGATTCTACTCTGCATTAGGCAGTCAGGGATGGAGACAGTATCACATCAGTGACCCAGTGAGTCAGATTGTCTCTTGATGGATGGCTGAAGAGATCCTATTGACCTTTACCCCTCATCTCCTAGAGAAATCCATTACAAATGCCTGTGGGGAAAGTTAGGGTGAGCCGGAGTATCTGACAGATGATGGGTCTCCACGCCATCCAAAACAGTTATTCAATGCATTCAACATCACCAACTGCCTTTATGGAAAAGTGATTGAAATCAATAGATTTAGAGCTTCTTTGCACCCACAGAGCATTAAGATCCACCACATTTCTCATACTTTGCCTAATCCAAAAGATGAGAAGAAAAACTTCTGCAGCTGACAAGGATGGTGCAACAAGACATACATTATACACGGTCTGCCTAAACACCACAAACGACCACAAACGACTCAGGAATACCACAAACGACCACAAACGACTCTCATATGCAGTGTATATGGGTCAAAAACCTTGTGTGGCGCACTGGAGACAGTTTTTTGAATTTAAAAAATGCAGCAAGTCCTACGTATTCACCAGTTATTTTAAGTTAGTCTGCCGGTTTCAAGATCGAAGCAATTCTTGGCCGCCATGTTGGATCGCCCATGCTAGGAGTCTGCACGGGGAAGTTCTCGATACCTTCCTCGGTTCCATAGACGACATGGCGATAAAACTATGAAAGCTGTTGGTTCATAGATTATAGCATGGCACTACTCTATCATTGTCAACGACAGCTCTATGCATGAACTTCATTTCCTATTCAGTACCGTGGATAAAAACGAACATGTCTCGCTACATTATTATGATGATATGCCAGTTACTTATCATGTCAGGAGACATCCGAAGAAATCCCCACGTTACCACATACACGTAACATTGTTACCACAGTTGTAGGCCTGTCTGAGAAGATTCTACTAATACTTAAGTATTCTCTCTGAACACGTTTGTTCGCCAAATTATCGCAACTCAACCTCGACTTTTACAGAATCACGAAAACACAAGTGGCAGACAAGACTAGTGCTGGCGAACTACACACCGTGTGTGTTCTCGATTCGACGTAACTCAAACACAACATAGAATTTGAACAATGTTTGGAAGGCTCAGAGTAAAACTTGTGCATGCAGATTGCAAAACGTTTAAAACAAAATCAAGAAAAGCATCGAAACTAATACTTAAAATTAACTCGATATAGACCCAGACCGTTTTGATACTTTGGGGGCATTAAATTTCAATATTGTGTCGGCGCATTCTACCTTCCTTGAAGTTGATATGCAAAGGGTGCCGATATTCGGCAAAATAAAGTCAAAGCTATCTTTTATATGTTACTTCTTGGCAAAATGAATTCCACAAGTCATTCTGAGGACGGCTTCTGCCTCAATTCAGGCCGTCCAAAGCAAGATGAAGTCATCATTTGATGGGCGGCCACTTCCGTGTTGCGTAGCAGCGGTCGTTGACCTCGTTCGAAGTCGTTCCATAACTCCCGGGCGGGTTCTACAGCTACCGGTCGTTGACCCCGGGTCCTTGGAGTATACTTCTAACATTCTATGGGGGCTCGAAAGTTCGATTTTGTGTTAAAATTGCTAGTTTTTTCACCCTTTTTTGCCCCATAAAATCATTTTTTGGTAGCTTTTGGGGACCAATTGACCAAGGTGCAGTGTCTTATGTGCAGGCCTACCAGCTTGCTGAATTTCGAGATATTCCAAGGTCTTAGATTCGGAGATATTCATGTTTTTTTATTTGCGCGGAAAAGAAGAAGAAACAAATTATGCAAAAACCAAAATGTACCTTCTGTGAAGGTAACAGTATTTGGAAGAACACTTACCTTCCTCATCCTCATTGTTCGGGGGAGCGTCACCCATGAGCTCTTTAAGCTCCTTGCCAGTCATATTTAATAACCTCATACGGTCCTTGATCTGATATTCCTCCTCATTTCCTCTCAGCTGTTTTAAATAGTGGCTTCTCATCGAAGACCACGGGTGCTTCGTTACCTGTAGTAGACATATGTACAGCATGTCACCTATGAAGGGCTGTAGGGGGGTGGGATGGGGGTTGGACTATTGCATGGGGGCCAGGTCAAGAGCCTTTGGCCTCTGGAAATGTACATGTAAATCACCATGACAGTCAGAAAGCAAACATTTGGGCTAAACATCGAGAGCTCAAGACTTTTAGCTTAGGCTTTATGACTTGTGTTATTTGTCATCAATAAAGGTTATAGTCAAAATCTAATTATATCCATCCATTTGTGCCCTTCCTCCTAATGAGGTACATATCATCATTAGGTTCTAAGTACAAGCTCAAAGGCAAATGACCCTGACTTTTGAATAGTTCTTGTCTTGACATGTCTGGACTCCATTTGTATAAGACTGTCATTGTCTCATCACCTTTGAAGTTGTACATGCATTATAAGTTGCATAGTTACATATTTTAAGTATAACCTCCTTCTTATTGAGTCAACATCTGATCAGTTTTGACAATAGAGAAATGTAGATATTTTGTTAATTTTTTAGGTGTGGATCAAACACATAACACTATACCTTAAACAGCTGCATGTCCTTCCACATTTTCTTTCCACTGACTGGTGGTTTTTCTCCACCATGTTTCGCAATATACATAAGTATATTGATACTTTCGTATCTTTCAAAATGCTCACGTCTGAGAACAAAGTCAAAAAAGTAAATCAAATTAATCAGACAGTAGCATGAAAGTGGCATAGCAGAGATGGAAGACAGAAAACAATTGGCAAAATGGAAATAAAAGCTAGCAAACAAACAGTCAAATAAATAAACAAAATAATAATGAAACAAGTTTACATAGTAACTATGCAACATGTGCACAACTTATGTCCTCATACCTGGCCCCCTTTGCAGAAGTTGCAGAGTCGGAGGACACCACGGTAGACACTCTGGAAATATGATTTATCACATTTCAGAAAAGACACAAGATAAGTAAAATACAACATTCATGTGCATTGGGGTTAATACAATATACATTATTGTATACAAGGGCTCAAGCTCCCAACCCCAAAAACTTGGGTGCACCAGCAAAAAGCCAGGCACACCACTTATATTTTATAGTAATAATTTAAAAACTTGGGTGTCTAAGAATTCTACCATAAAAAGCTTCTGAAACAAATTTTCAAGCAAACAATAACAAGTACAGTGTACTTAATAATAATATACCAATAATTTCTTCTTGCAAGCAGAATGGAAAACCTTTTGGATAAAATGTAGCTAAAAGCAGCGGTCCCATCTTTTACATTTGTAGTTTTGAAAAACTGTCAAAAGTTAACTGTTGAGTAATGCAGTCAATAATTTAGGTTTAACCCTCATCCGACTGTTACATTTTTACGACGAATCTGACTGTATGGGGTCATTTTTGACCCCATTTTGTTTTGCTCATAGACATATTTCTGCTGGCTTATTTTGTCATTTCTATGTATTTACTGTTTCACTAACCTATGAAAAATATTTTGACAAGTTTTGGTGTCAGTAGTTATTACTCATTATCATAATTTATGCAGAAAATGAGGACAACCCACATTTGCTCTGAAAATCTACCATACTAAACTTACTTAAACAATGTTGTGTTTTATCAATTTCTAAACAATAATTGTGATGATGCAATAATGCTGATAGCATAATAGTGTTATTTAACAAGAAAAATACAATATTTGTGAAAAGTAACGAATTTATTACTTAATTATGCACCATATTCCGCCATCTAAACACATACATACAATAACTCTTGTCTATTTTCCCGCAAAGATCTTTGTTGTAGGTTCCTTCTGCACATTCTGTCCATATATTGTTTTTTAATTAATTAGAAACATTTTCACTTTCATTAGCATAGGTAATTATTGTGTATTATCATAATTTATGCAGAATGTCGAAAAACTGTGTTTTACACTAAAATACTAAATTTCTTTCAAAATATTCGGTGTTTAGTCATCTAAGCAACTGTAACCTGTTGCTGCAATAGCAATAATGAGGAATGCCTGTTATTTTATTGAAATATCTTGATATTTATGTAATTAATGATTCATAATTGGCTGGGGTCATTTTTGACCCCACCGAACAAGACACAAACTTTCAAGTATAGCTTATACAATAATGGGCAAAACTGGGCGAAAAATTGGTAGATGTTGTAAAACATGTATACAAACAAATTCATGGAAGGAATTTTTTCTCTGATGAAAAATGTTGCTATGGCAGATTAAAATATACGCCTGGGGTAAAAAATGACCCCATACGGTCGGATGAGGGTTAAACAATCATGTAACTTAGCAGGGGTGGGTACCGGTACAGAAAATTCTGGTACAGGTACATTACGACGGTTCAGCCGTTCAGGTCAAGAGGATCAAATCCAGGTCCAGAAATTCAGTACCTGGACCGTTGTAAATTTATACATTATCTTGAAAACTTGTGAATGGATAATACTCAAAACAGTGGTTCATTTCAGAACAAAGGATTCTGTTTCGTCACCCAGGTGTATCTGATGTTCACTGACATTTTAAAATGTTATCCATGTAAACAGCACTAATCACAAATAAAACAGCCTCTGTTTTAGACCAAGTTTTGACTAAGAATACTGATACAAATGACTATCAACTATCGGATTGTTTTTGTTCTTTTCTTGGATCTGTATTATGCCCAAAACACTCGAAGGCCTGCCAGAATAATCTGTTCATTTTCGATTCAGTTCAGCATCCGGCCCACTGATTTTTTTAGGTCTAACAAGAAAAAACAGTTTTGTACCCCTACAAGTAAGGCCACACCAATTTAATCTCTTGGTTCTCGGATTTCCCGACCCATTTTTTTCCGAATTGGAAAAAAAAAAAATTTGGTCCCAATGAAAATAATATACTCTTAGGTTAAACAACTTTGCCCTCCCCATGTTTACATTGTGAAAACGATCTCAATCCCAATGGCAACATAGCAACAACACCACATGTATTTCATCAATAGAAACTGTATTACTCCACAGACATTTCAGAATATTCTAAATCCTACCACAATCAAGTTTTAGAGCTTCAAAGAGTCCTCAATTCTTCCTTGACAATTTACGTAGAAGTTACGTTACTCCATGCATTCCCAAAGCCACTTCCCACGGAAGAGCTCACTTCAAGTAAGGGGAATATTTTTTTCTACAACCATTAAAACTCTGTCAGAAAAGTTTAAATTCATAGAACACACTAAGAAGTCAATAAGTATCTCAAAGGCTATGAATTAGAGTAAATCATAGTCTTATTTTATCAAATACCATGAATGAATTTTTAAAGAACTAGAAAGGCCGACATTTGCTTGAGAGCACATGCAGCATATTTCAGCCATCTCCCTCCCCATGCAACAATAGACTATTCCAAAATCACCCATGTGCAAAAATCGAACACTTTTGTTTAAAAGTCACTTCCACTAATGACACTTAATGACACCCAAAAATGAATCTTACAAAATTATTCCTAGTGCAAGAATGGACTGTTCCAGTGCACCCCATGTGAATTTGTACAATAGACCAGCCCAGAAATACACCCACTGAAAACATGGCCAAGGTTGAACTAAGCAAAAAAGGCATAAAAAGGTAAAATGGACCAGTCCAAAAACAATTCCACTAAAAATGGAATATTGAATCATCACCTATCACCTTCCTAAAAGTTAACTAAATTTGAAAACATCCCCATGCAAGAATGGACTCTTCTTGCGATGCCCCTATGTAAAGTGGTGCAGTCCAAAAATACATCCGCTAAAATTGGACTTGGGCGTAATCACCAAAGTCCCAAAAATGGATTTTAAAAATCCCCCCATGTAAGGAAAGACTCTTCCAGCACAACCTAATATCAAAGTTGACCAGTCAAAAATAACCACACTGAAACACTTTGACATATGAAATCAACAAAGTCCATAAACAAATTTTTAAAAAAATTCCCCCCTCCATGTAAAAATGGACTCTTCCAGTACACCCCATGTAAAATTGCAAAATAGTACAGTTAAAAAATACTCCCACTGAGAGACATTATATAATCAACAGTCCAAAGATGAACTTAAAAAATATGTACCCCCTCCGTGCCAGAATGGATTCATCCAGATAACACCGGGCTCACTGATTGGCTGCCAATCCCCTTCGGGATGTTGACTCAGGCTACGTGATTAGTTGCCTCTTTAATCAAGTTACTAGTATATATAGACATACAATGTATGCACATGCTGTCTTCAGGTGGGAGAGGTCAACGACCTTGAGGTCATTTGATTACAAGACCAGGGAAAAATGTACATAAAAATTGCAAAAAAACATGAATAAAATCATTTTAAAGGAAGATATGAGAAAAAATCACCTGGGTATTGACCCACTCTACCCTTGTGCCAAATTTCAAGTAATTCGGTCCAGGAACGACGGAGTTGAATTGATTTGAAGATTTGACAGGAGAAAGAAGAAGAAGAAACATTACGAATACAATATATTTCACCATACCTATGGTATGGCTGAAATATAAAAAGTCTCCTCCCCCAAAAATAGTGTGAGCAGTTTTTTCGAAGAAATACTTAGCCACACCTCCCTAGTCTGGACGGCACCACAAGTAACATGGTACCCTTGTTATTGTAACCACTGGCTGGTGATGTTGCAATTCTGAGGGGTTCTCACAAAATGTAAACAACCTATGTGAAAATTCAAGCGTCCGAAACTGCCCAGACGGCATCTACAAGCGTCCAAAGGCGTTTGAGCGCGTTTCAAACCATCTGGACGCGTTAATTGCCATCAGAAACGCAGAAATGGCCACAAACATATCGTGAGCGTCCGGGCCGTTCTGTCAGTTTTTATGGTGAACGCCCGGCCGTTTCTGACAGGAGAAATCACAGATGCCGTCAAAAGAAGCAACCGTTACGGTTCTTCCGTTAGCTGACTGTCGATACTTTGCTAGCGCCGGTAAGTGAATACTCATTCTATTCTTATTTTTCGTACAACGTCATGTTGTTGCAAAGTTTGCCGACAACGGTTGCAAAGTTTACCGTTTCGGTGCCCTCCCCACATACGCAAAGAAATGATATAATTTAGGATCTTATTTCGATGCCACAAAATGAAAAGACTTATGAACACGATGTAAAATACTTGTAAAAAATATCTGTGGTTTCGATTAAGAATGATAATGCTGTTGAAATGTAGATTTAGACAACAGATAATGAGATAGCACCTACCGATTTTGCCGTCAATGAAATCGGCCCTCCCAGCTACTAGGGGTTAGGAACTTATGAAACGGATGAATTTGTTTCGCTACCGCGAAATAAAACTGACATGTGAGCTTTGTAGAAAATGTATTGCATATTTACAATATGTCCAGTCTTTAATTAAGACTTTTGTGATTAAAATGTACGATAGAAAATTATAAAACGTCCTGTATTCACCCTTGATGTTATGTGGACTAGTCCATTATGATGTGACGTGTCGGCACGGCGGACACGATTGAAAGAGCCGCGGACACGATTGAAGGTCGGGTTGAATTTCATACTTGTAGCAAAGTTTATCAAACGCCGTGAAGCATGTCTGAATTTACGAAGAAATTTGTTCAAGTTGCGTTTGATTTTAGCTAAATCTGACGGCCCGGTTGTGGGTGGTCTTCTACTGCCTGTATGAATATTTGTTTGTTTGGTATGTGGCAACGCTTGTCCCAACAGGCCATAAAATTATAGCCGTGACCGGACGGCGTCAGAAACAGCGTCCGGGCAGCCGTCTACGCACGTTCCAAATTAAATGCACCGGCCCGTTATGAGTTTCTACCGTACTGACTGACTAACTAAAACTGTGTCTTGAAGAAAAAATATTTTGCTATGAGTTTGGCCCAGATATTAACCTTAATAATATAGCGATGACTGCCTCTTGGCCATTCATTCCATTTTCTGTCGAATTTTACGATCTGTACCCCCCGTGGGAAGGCGTGGTGGAGGCTACCGCCTGTCCCAGCGGCCTGGATTACGCCGTTTATGCCCGTTGCAATCGGCGTCTGATCCGTCCCAGCAGCCTGGATTACGTCATTTACGTCCGTCGCAATCGGCGTCTGGTCCGTCCGCAGAGACGTCTGTTCCCAGCGGGGGTCCCGCCCGACGGAGCGCGGGAGCGTCCGGCTGCCAGCTTTCAGACGCCGTCTCAGACGTCCCGAACGTCCGACCGGACACGTCAAAAGTGCCAATCTAGACGCGTCCAAGCGTTTGTTGTGCCGTTTGGACCGTCTTGGACGTTTCGTCGGGTGTTCAAAAGCCCGTCCCATGCCGTCCGCCGCCGTAACCGTCCAGAGCGTCCCAATAATTTAAGACGCCTTGGACGGTTGTCGCAAACGGCGTATCGCCGTCTGAGACGCTTGAATTTTCACATAGGAACACATTTTTCAAAGCAAATATCTTAATTCGCTATGAATCAAACAATAATAGTAGCATAATTTTCCTGCAGGAAGGAAGGCACAAACTTTGCACCCTCCTTCATTCTGTTAAAAATTTCTGGGGAGAACCCTGAATAGGAGTTTATGAACAAAATGCTATTTTGTCCATTTTGGGGGTGTTGATATGTGTTTTAACTGGTGGTAATGTCTTAAGAAAATATGGTTGAGTACTTGCAGCTATATAATCATTTTAATGATATGCTAGTAATTATCAGTAATATACAACAATTTCACTGATTACTTGCTTCAGGTTCCAAGTGGAAAATGCATGTATCATGTAAATTTTCCCTAGTTGAATTTGAAAGCACCTTTGGCCCCCAGTTTGTTTAGGGGTCATAGCGAGGAACCTATGCCCAATTTTACATTAGGGATAGTATAGATATTTTTAAGATAAATAATGGAGAAAATATTATAAAGACTGACCCTAGAAACAGACAAGCAAAAATGTACAAACACCGGTGTACCCTGGTAGTGTTGACTTACTTATACGGTTCCAAAGGTAGTAAGGCATTCCTCTCCACACAATCTAAGATGTACTTATAGGAGTACATATGCATGTGTTCACCTCCTTTCCCATCTGCTGCCAGTCTGTGGGGACAAAGATGAAAGGACAAATATTTAACAAGTACTAATTAGACTTGTCTGAGCCGTTCGGCGTATTGTGTCTAGTGTCTGCGTATTGTGT
>NC_049979.1:22947958-22966626 GCF_000003815.2 Branchiostoma floridae
CAGATATTGTTCAAATCCCAGATATTGTTTCTACTCCTGTCTTAAGTTACACTGCTTGGTTACAGGTCTATGTTCCGAAATCTATATGTTCCGAAATGTATAATCATGTACATACAACGTGGATGGTATTCAAGTCTATAGTACTCGTACTAAACTCATACCCACAAACTAAGCTTCCCTTCTTGAACACCGAGCCGATTCCGACGGTAGCGTGCACGTGCGTGGCCCCCGAGTTGAAAACATTCAAATTCTGGTTTTAGATCATGTACCTTCTTCTAATACTCCCCTCTTGTGCAAATGGAGAAGTTTTGAACTGTTTATCTGAAACAGTCTGAGTCTGAACTCGATCGCACATTTCAGCGGAAAATTTCAAAACACAGACAATTTTCTAACCGCATTTAAACCATTTATCTGGGCGTGTATAATGTTTTTAAAGATAGCTGCATGTATATTTCAAAAGAATGTAACTTTGTATGCATACACCACTATATTTATTTACTGGTTTATGTAACTTGTAATCGATATATCTTTTTGATGAATGAGAGTATATTTTTCATTCTTCGTCAAAAATTTTCATTACGAATTATTGCTATCAAGTTGGTGCGAGGTCATTACAGGTCACTAAATGGCGCTTCCCAAGTTTGACGAAAATTCGTCTGATTCCAGTTTGTTCACCCAAATGGTAGAAAAGGAGAATAAAATGCGAAGATACATTGTATTTGATCTAAGAATATGAAACGCCGCCATGGTCCGTGTTAGATACTTGTAGGCTGTTTCTCCCGGCGAGTTATCGCCGTGCGCCAGGAGCTAGCTTGTTCCTTCCCCAACGATCGCTTACTTCGACCGCCGCCTACATGCATGTATGTCGGAATATATTACAGGCTGCAGGAACCATTTATATAGAGATTTCGGAACAAAGAGATTTCGGAACAAAGAGATTTCGGAACATAGAGCGGTCACCACACTGCTTCTCACACTGCAGCTGGGAATTTAACCCGCACCAAACCCAGAATACCAGATCACAAACCTAGACACTAAACCGTTATGCCAAAAGGCCCAGAGCTGTTTGACATGGTCAGTTTGGCAGCACTACTATTACACTGCCAATATGTATGAAAGTGTTATTCGGAACAAAAAATGAAAGTGATATTGCATGCAGAAGGGGTTCATTGCCCATGATGCAGTCCAGCGTGACAACTTCACATTTTTGCACAAACCGGATAATTGTACAAAATATACTGGTAAATCGGGTGTGCAATTTAATGGCTTGACTAGGCAATATAGGATAGAAAATAAAGAATATACACAGATGAAAGAATCAGACTAATAATCCTGAGTGTGCTACTCTCATGTCCCAAATAAACCTACCAGGACGTTTATTTTTTTCAGCCTCACAATCCACCCGGTACGTTCTTATTTTGGACGGTACGTTTATTACTTTGCTAAGCCAGGACCCTCAAAGAATTGAAGCTTTGGGGGTTTCTGCCCATATTTCCGTGGTATTTTTGCTCGAGATTCACTATTTTTCGGGCGAAACATGACCGCGTATGCGGTACTCTTTCGGTGATTTCGGTCCATCTCGCTATGACGCTACGAAGTAAATGTTGTTCCTGGGGGAAAATAAGACACCACACTGACGTTTTGAAATACAATTTTTACATAAATAACTTTTAGTTTTAATTTAGTAGTAGTTTACAGTCTCTGTTTACATCGTAAACCAGCACCTTGCACGAGGAATTTCCGGTCATGCGCTTTCGGCAACGAGGCGGAAGAGTGATTCGTTAACATAATAAATGCTGGACGTAAAAATAACAACTATAACTTCGTTTCCCTTGTGATATGAGTTTTGACGCCGCATATTCTCCAAAACGGCAGGAATTCGTTGGTAAAAACAGCAACTTCATAATCATTTATAAGCTTCAAACTGCCACAAATATTTTCCTCTGTATACATGCATGTGCGATTATGCCGAGATGGTCACGTCGAAATAAACTTTCTCTACGTAGGCTTATTTCTTTGGCAAAAATCATCCTTAGTCTAGTTTTCACATAAATAACTTTCATGTAATAGATTCTAATCGTTATCATACCGTAATCACTGTATTTCATGCTACACATTAGAATTCTTGTTGCAACATTTTACCTTGGTAAAAATGGAGTCACCCACTGACCCCTAGTGACCTTGTTTATCTTGTAAAATTAGGCAAAGACGAAGATTTCCATTTTTGGCCCGCGGAATACGAAAATTGGGACAGCGTACATGCATTTCAAAAACCTAAAACATCAGATACATGAACAGACGGTCTATTTGTAAAATCTGTCCATATAGTCTTCCAGTTTGCACAGAAATGACGATGTAGAGAAGGGTAGAGTGCAAAGAGTCTTAGACGAGAAAAAACGCCAAGTGAATTCAACAACACTTTGGTGGAAAAACTTCGCATAAAATCACATAATTTTGTATAATGTTTCTTTTCAAAGTTGAGCCTACATTTTGCTGATGTAGTGCAGAAATTGAAAAAAAAGTGAACCCCGCCAGTCGCGCCGGTGAGCGCTATTGGCAGTGTTGACATAGCGGCCAGACCAAAAATTGTCTGGCCGCGACCGCATTCGACAGGTGACCGCTATACATTTGACACTATTTCTTAATGCTTAGGTCAATGGAAAAAATCCAAGGGACCGACGAAAACTGACCGCAATGGCCAAGTGGCCCCTATACTCAGGTGACCCATAAGGCAGGTTTCACTGTACCTTTTATTACAAAATGGGGAAAATATAATTTGAACAAGATATCTATCTATAGTTCTTCAGCTCATTATCTATACAACTGAATGGTTCTTAGGCATAAATGAATAAAAAGAACCTACCTGCTTATCATCTTCTTTTCTTTGGACAGAAGTAGCATGGTCACAGTTAAATACTTGTCAATTTGGTAATTTTCCGGGGGGGTATGTTTATTCCGGGGGTATGTTTATTAGATATTGAGGATTTGTCCGGGGGGGGGGGGGATGTTTATTCCGGAAGGTATGTTTATTTGGGACATGAGAGTACAAGCAAACAAGTTACCAGTACCACATGTACATGTATACACTACAGTAACATGAGCTATTCACTTACTTGATGGAGTATTCACCCCTGGCTCTTGCTAAGCGGTTAGTAACAATTCCACCACCATGCTACAAGGAAACAATAAGAGAAAAGCAACTGTCAACATATGTAACAATTACATGTTTCAATAGTTTCATCAGGTTTAAACTATTGGAAAAGCAAAAGGATAAAAGTTTTTTCTTCGCCAAGAAGATTATATTTGTGACATAGTTGAGCAGCTGTTTTGTGGGTGTTACATTAGAGAAACATTTATTGACACAAAAGTTACAGCGACTTTCCTAAGGTCTATAAACTACTAACAGTACAATACTAATAAAAAGACATATAATATCTATTTATATGAATAAGTCAACATATTGAGTCTAGCGTGTCATTTCACTACTGGTTCTACAGTATAATTTTTTTAATATACATGTACATTAATGTACATGTACTGTATTTGCCTATTTGCCTATTTGTCCACAGTATTAGGGTTATCGCCTCCCATAATGTAAGTGAATTTATCTATCGAACGGAAAGTAGCAAATTCTTTTGTGCAACCTGAAAGTATTGTGAACAGTTTTGTGCGTTTATCATTATATCGTGAACCATCCATAACAAAGTGACATTCATCTTCCATTTCATTTGGGCAGAATGGACAAAATGGGGAAATCCGGCTTCTACATTTAGTTCGTGACAACAGGTTGTTATCTTTGTGATTGGTCTACGAATTAATGATGGCCAAAGGTGAAAGTTATTGCAAAGGAGGTCCGGCAAAACTTAAAAATCTTGAGCCTTTGAAATGCAATTTCCTGTACTTTGAGGAGGAAAATTAACTTATAAGTTAGCATGTCCGTAGCCAGGATTTTGCCTGGGGGGGTTCGTTTTACTCTTTGACGGACCAACGAGCGCCAATGGCGCGAGTTTCCTAGGGGGGTCCGGGGGCATGCTCCCCCGGAAAATTTTGAAAATTGAACTCTCTGAAATGGCATTTCCTGCGTTTTTGAGAGGGTTTCAAAGGAAAAATCAGAGACACTCACATAACTGCTTCAGACAATATTTTATTCGACGAAAACGAAAGGTTGAGTACATCAGTTATGAAATGGCCCGTGATCACTTCTCCGAACTTTTAACTGGCTTTGATACCCCATTTAATTTGTATACGACCACCGACAAGAAAACTGAATTGCTTTACAATGCTCTTGTATTTGAAATGTTTTTCCTCTTAGAAATGGGTGAAACCACATCGTGACTACATTTGTATCAGCAGGCTATAACTGTGTATAACTTTGTTGCACAACAATTGTACAAGATAAAAATTATGGCGTCTACATTTATCAATTAACTACAGTTCTATAGCTCATCTTAACTTGTGTCTGCGTCAAATGAGACTTGCGGGCGCCAGGAAAGTTTTACCATAGCAACAGCCAGGCGTCACTTTTTTGACTGACAGAGTGCCTAGGCGCACCTGACTTATGGTAGCGCGACGGGAGGTACGGGGTAATCTCAAAAACAAGCGGGTCTTGGGCCGTCATATTCGGTCAGAGGATGGGCGAACGTGTTAGCCAACGACTGCGCTAAAAAGTTTAGCATGTCGTCCCGGAATTTTCTGGCTTTTTGGGTCAATTTTTTAGTCGGAAAAAGGGACCGGACCGTGCGGGCCGGAGCTGGGACGTGTGGGCCGGAGCTGCGACGTGCGGGCCGGAGTTGGAATCAGTGTGGGTCAGAGCTGGACCGTGCGGGCCGAAGCTGGGACGTGTGGCCAGAGCTGGGACGTGCGGCCGGAGATGGAATCAGTGCGGGCCAGAGCTGGACCGTGCGGGCAAGAGCTGGACCGTGCGGGCCGGAGCTGGAGTTTAACGGGGGTGTCACAGCGGTCAGCCACTTTCATGACATGAAAGTTGTTTTTCTAACGCGCGCCGCGCCCCGCCTCGCGCGGGCCGGGCCTTTTGAATAACAGTATAATGCGGACTCTGTTGTTTTTAACACGTGGTATACGCCCCGGACTCGGGAAGAACTAACTGTAAACCGCAGGGTTCATCTTTACTCTTATGACAAAGTGAGCAATTTTTCTAGGATTCTAGACCCGTTGGAAATACAAATAAGTCCGCCTTTTGAAAATAGTTTGTATTGAAAAAACGAACCTTCCAGAAAAAAGCGGACCTTCGAGCGCCTGTGGGGGGGTGCGTCCGCACCCCCCGAACCCCCCCTGGCTACGGGCATGAGTTAGTGATAGACTACACTCCGAGCTACAAAATATGGGAGGCCACTGGCTAATGATTTAAGGGTAATTTTGAGGCTCAATCATGCTTTGCGTGAAATTTTCAGGCAAGATTACGCTTTACATGAAATGCACTGGATACGTTTTATGGTAAATTTCCCCATCCTCATTAAGAAATGAAAATATGTACAATACTATACTATATATATATATATATATATTTTTTTAGGAAGAGGCCGACAATTACTTGAGAGCAAATACAGCATATTTCACCCATACCCCTTCTTGCACAGCATTGGACTGTTCCCTGCGCGAAAATGGAACATTTTAATAGTACTTTTCCCCCAAAATGAACTAATAATATTAGTAATATTGTGAATTGATTCCAGGCCGAAATGGAGCTTTCCCAATATTCCCCAGGCCCATATGAAAGAATATACTCTTGCAAAGGAGCTCCTATGCATAACTAATTGGTTCTTGGAATTACCAGCTCCTATGTTTCCAAAGGTGAAAAAAATCACTGCACCTTCCATTCAGAAGGTTTTCATCATGAATTCGAAATTACTAGAATATGAAGCCATTCAACAATTTCCAGTACGATAACTAGGTCTAAGGTTAACCCATGATAAGCTCGTGATGTGGGTACATTTATTGCAGTTAACGGCATAAGTTCATTTTGAAGCAGGTGCAGGTATTGTGTAGTACTGGAGTGTATGTTTTCTTCAAGCTGAAATCTTAATTTGCTTCTTGTTTTAATGTATGTCCCCTTACCGAAACGAAGATGTCTCAAATTTTTAAAAGAATTTTACTGTCCCGTCGTTTCATATCCAAGGACCAACAACTTAACTTTTTGTGGCTTTATCTGCAATCAGCCATCGGGCCTAATCTTGCAATAGAGTTATTTTTAGTGCAACAACTTCGCAGTTTCTCAAAGTATAGGGCATTCTCTCAAAGTAACAGCTAATGCTTGTTCGGGGCATTGACCTTGTTTGAGGGTTTCTTTTCGAAGGTCAGTGGTCATACCCTGGCACTGAGAGCATTTTCCTGGGTTGAAAACTCAGTTTAAAGTTACTTAGAATTTGAAAGTTCAAACAACAACAACACTACTAGTAGAAACACCTACATTTGGTAAGGAAAAAATACAGCACTTTTGCTCCTAGTGCAGTGAGATACATGTAGAGTAGTACAGTCAAACCTGTCTATAGTGACTGGAGAAATGTGGCCACTATAGACAGGTGGCCCCTAGGTGATCACTAGCGTTTTCGCCCCCCTTTAGCGTTTTCGACCCCAACCTCCACCCCCACCCCCATACCCGCCAGTGTTTTCGTCCCCCCTAAGGCCACACCAATTTAATTTCTTGGTTCACGGATTTTTTCATGAAAAATATGGAGCGAAAGGTCGAAATGAAAATAAAAATTGTAAAATGGTTGGGGTAAAGGTAACGGCTAATCCGAAACATAAAGAAAAAAAAGTTTTCAGCTTGACAAAAGTACAAAAACACTATTATTGTACAACTTAACAGCACCTGTACCCACACTTAAAGGAGCTTATGATATAAAGGCCAATTTGCTACACCAGAAAGTTGATGAATGGTTTCATTAATGGTGAAAACTTGCTGAGTGGTAATTTTTATTTTTATTTGTTTTTCAAAAAAATAGGAGCGAGCGAATCCGTGAACCAAGAAATTAAATTGATGTGGCCTAAGAACATTGCTTCTCGGAGGGTTCTCAAGAGCAACTGGTTACTACATACTGTAAATGCATTTAAGTTCGCGGGGATTTAATTTTGCGGTAGCGGGGAAAAGGATTTTCGCGGTGGTTTTAATTTTGCGGTGAAGTGGTCACTGCGAAAACCGCGAACATTAATCCACCGCGAACATTTCTGCATTTACAGTATTAGGTACGCTACCTGGTACTATACTGCACCTGGGTAGTAACGTACATGTATATGGTGCGTTACCTGGTACCTTTCTGGCACCTTATTACCTGAAGATGTTATACCTCGAAAGTCGATACCATACGGTTCAGTGCAAACAAACCATTGAATTTGAAATGAAAAAGACACTATTTTTGCAGTTGAGATGGCATAAAAAGACAGCGCTATCGCGAACGTATAAATGAACACCATCTATGCACGGAGTAAGTCAGCTACATGTTTTCAATTTGTAACAGTATTTTCTATCTTGTGCAGGAAACGTTTCCAAAGCACAACCAAAAACACAAGTGAATAACAGTTTCTCATAATATAAACACTATCTACGCGCAAGTCCAAATACCTATTGCTAAATGCTACAAAAACACTGGTTAAGTACCAGTAAAACACCAGTTCCTAAATACTAGAAAAACAGTCATATTGGAGGTGAAGATATATACCATCCATAGGCTAGGTGCATATAACAGAATGTGCGATATTCTAATGAATACCTTATCTACATAATAAAGACATTTCATACTTCTTTTGTGGTCAATTCATGATAGAGGCTTCATATTGGAGATATATAGGTTGCTTGAGGATAGGTGAATACAATGAAATGCATCTTATCTCAAGAGTCAAGTATATGCAATAATGGGAATACAGGCTAGGGGACCCAACACTCCTTGTCTGAAACAACTTCAACATGTAATTACCTTAATATTAATACTATGGATGGAGTTATGTATCAGACTCGTTTACGTACATCATTCTGAAACTGCATTTTGTGATTTATACCAATCAACTTCTAAAATGTTATGTACATGTACAATGTAAAACCGTTTTTTTGGGAAGGGGCAAAATCGCTAAAGGGGGGCGAGACGGGGGCAAGATCACTAGCCCGGGAGGGCGAGATCGCTAGTGATTTCACCCCCGGGGGGCGAGATCCGGGGGGGGGCGGCGGCGGTGGGTCGAGATCGCTGTGACACCGGACCTAAACATCTGTATACCTGTACCTGTACCTAAACAACCTAAATTACTATTAAACGCTACTTTTTAAGACTGCTGGACAAGTAAGTCCTGAATCAACAATGACAATGATGATAATCTTGCAGTTGAAACTTAAGAAAACTTGCAAAGAAATTGTTTGAGATTCAAATATGTAATTGCCCATACAAAGATGACAATTTATCACTAGAAAAGACGGTTAGCTACATGTTTAACTTACTTAACTTACTTGGTTCAACTTTTTTAGGTACAGGTGCAGGTCCGGACCTGTACCTTAACCCATGTACCTGTACCTGTACCTGTACCTGTACCTGAAAATTTGTTTAGGTACACAGCCCTAACACAGCTCTATATCTAAAATGGTCTAAAATGGACAGACTTGAAAATAAAGTTCCATAGCGTTTTCTCAAGCTTCTTTCAAATAGCTCCAAAGTTTATTTGCCGTGTGTCCGAGGAGCTTAAAGCCGACCCAGCGTTCTTCTACAGGTTGTTACACACATTTTGCGGGTTTATGGAAAAGCCTGGGCTGTGCCCCTGGGCTGTCTACCTGGGCTGGCTATCACGTCAGGCTACCGACACCCCCCATACATACCCCCAGGAAAATAAAGCCACCCATTCAGCTGCGCCCCCTAGCGACATGTCTGAAAATTGCACCAACCACACTGTGTGTGTGGCATCAGAGCGTGTACGTAACGTATTTCAGCAAAATACTGATACGTGTATTTGTTTATACTTGTTTTGGATTTCTAAGGATATGCTTGGCGGCTGGCTGTATAAGTTTCTAGGCGGAAGAACCGAAGATTTATTCGTCAATGTCCTGGACAAGGATATTCTGGAGTACAGCAGTTTGTTATTTGTGATTTAGCCAAATGTTACGCACCCCCACTCTGAGTTATACCGGCTAGACATCTTCCTTTTTTTCCGGTCCTTATAATGATATCCGGGGGACCTTTGGCGAGGCTACTGTAATGAATGCTTGTTAATATTCGCCTTAATGCCTACACCTCACCTCACCTAGTCCCTTGTTGTCTACAAGCGGTCGAAATGACCCACACCGTGCACCGTGACGCAATTGACCTTTTACCCTGTGGGCTGTCTGGGCGGAGACACGGTGGCGGGAATGGTCTGTCAAGGGTCAAATACTAGGTGGTCTATAAAATCAGCGTGTAAAAATAAAGGAGGGGGGCCTAATCCACGTTACGGAGCGGGCATATTTTGGACTATGGCCTGCCTAATACAATACTCTGTACCTAATCTTTCAAAAGATTTGGGGTTAAGAACTTTCTTATGCATTATGTAGTGCATTATTGCATTAACTTTGAAAACAAGTAGATAATGTTGTCAAATACGAAGTAAGGAGGGCGGGCGAATAAACACGGACTGTCATGATCTGTTACCTATCATTTCAATGAACGTTTTTTATGTGTTTATTTTTCATAAAAAAGGTGGATGCAGAATTGCTGAACAACTGAAAGGATAGCTGGAGAATGGCAGAACATCGTCGGAACGCTGAGATCATCATCACCTAAATCCTGTGGAATATGAAAGCATAGTGTATAACCTATATTTCACGTGTATATTTCGCAGTCTACTGTTTTGCGAAAACGGCGTTGATATACATTTATATACATTTCGGCCTGGTCATTCGACGTTCGCCTTGCTTAGCTTGTAAAACAGGCTTCCATTGTTTTATCTGTCACATAATTAAAGCGCCTAGCCTTTGACATAAACATGAGATTTCTCTTACTTATGTATGGTAGGGCAAGGATTTGATTTGAGCATTATTATGTAGTGAAAATTGTTACGTCAATTATCTTGTTGATGTTCATTGCTTCAAATAAAATGTACACCTATACTATCATCATTTTATGGCCGTAAATTTCTCAAGGTTGGTTTTGGCATCCGTCTCAAGGAAGAGCGTTATTATTCCAGTTCCCTTCATAATTTAATATAGTACGCTCCAAGCAGAGTTTACGAATTATCGATGTCCTCACTCGATTCAGGTGAAAATAATTACCTTCGTAGTTATTCACTTATTCATAACCGATAAAGAAATAGGATACTTCTCGGCAAACTTAAGTGTAGTGTGGATGCTGGAAAGATATCTAACCGACGTTTGTAGTCGGTTTTAATATGTTTGCTCAGACTAAAATAAAAATGCAAGCTTTTTCCCCCTTTGAGTCGTATGGACGACCGCGGTGTGGATGCTGAAAAGATATCTCCGCGTCTAATTGATATATCTAGCATGGTTGTCACTTCAAATCAAAGCATGTGGTCTTCATAATCATTAGGTCTGGCATGCAAGAGACAACCCATTGTTTTCATAGATACGCATTGGAGCACTCGCCTCAAACTTCATCAGGGGAGACAATGACAGGTCGCAAGAAACTACATGCCAAGCAGAGGTGATGACTGAACGAAATGAAATCTACACCCATGTTCGCACTCCGCTCAGTCAAGAATGAGTACGTGCCCCAACCCGGTACGTTTTTTCTTGCGCTCAAACTCATAGCGCTCCATCGCTAGTTGCCTGAGAGTGGTCAAATTTTGATGACTGAATTTTTTACATATAGATTTGAACAACATACTTGAATAAGAAATGCATTCATGTGGTTCATGAACCTTTCGCGCTGCATGTTACAAGCGGCAAACACTGTGAGACAATTTCGTGTATGTAACCTTCCAATTTTGTGCTACGCTGGACAGTGTGCCTAACTCGGTACGCTTTTTTTTACATTATGCTCTCTTCAGAAGTAAGTGGTAAATTTAAGTACACAGAAAAAAATTAATAATAATGATATTTTAGCTTTCTTTTGACAGTAAAATCGTGACTGTATGTACTTCTAGTCTCACATGAGGAAGGCTGTACCTAGAACAATCCAGCTCATGTTTTTACGGGCAATGGGCTGAATGCACTGATTGTGAATGCCCGACTAAAAAAACCATTACGAAAAAACGACACCGCTAACATCAACAAAACTCGGTCTGATTATATGAACATATCATCTACATCTCTCTATCAAGTCTTATTTTCATAGACAGCACGAATCATTTGTTACAGTCAAATAAATCTTTGGAGCGTTCTCTAGTCTGTCACCTTCACGGCCACACTCCCTTGGGAGTACAATGGTGGCAATGTTTATGTCGGTTCCTTTTGGTTGCTTTTCTACTCAACAGACATTTGAAGACCCATATTCATAGTGTTTTATGGAGCTTTATTTATGTGTATCATGGCAGTTGTGTGACTGCTTGAAAGAGTTCGTATAGTTAGCGACACGAGCCGCCAATACACAGAGGCCGGTGACCGCAGTGATTCAGCACTGTCAACATGTTAGAATTCCGTTTTTTTAAAAACATGAAGTAAATATGTTAAAGTATACTTGGAATGCAAATGAAAGCTGTGTGCATGGACTTGGTTTATTCTCTTCGCCAAGAAGAGTATGAGATTGCTGACTTGGGTCCGTATGTAGGTCAACAGCATATAACTCGAGAAATTGTGGATGGAACTTTGTGATTTTTGGTAGGTGTGTAGCAGTTGTCGAAAGGAATGCCAAGTTTGAAAACGGTTTACCTGGCGTTTTCCTACGGTACTGCAGCGAGCTTGGTATGTTTTTTGCGGTTTGTTTTTGGCAGCATAAGTCAAAATCTAGCTGGGCGATTTTCACGAAACTTGGTAGGTGTGTAGCGGTTTTGGAGAGGAAGGTCAAGTGCGAAAATGGTTTACCTGGCTCTTACCTATGGTGCTGTAGCAGGATTTGTATGTAAGTGCGTTTGTCTGTATGCAAGATAACTCGAGAACCCTTGAATGGATCCTGATTATATTTGTTAGGTGGATTGGGGTTAGGAAAACAAAGGTCAAGTTCGATAATGGGCACCCTAGTGGCTGCCTAAGGTACTGCAGCAAAACTTTTAATTTTGGCACTTCGTGTTCTGGACATGCTGTGGTCATGATTTTTAAGTGGTAGATAGCCCTTGGAACAGAGAGTAAGTGCTGTGAGTTTGGACCCCCTAGCGGCTTTTTGGGAACTGCAGGCACCGATTTCCGTTCAAACTTTGGACGAGGATAACTTGAGAACGTGTAAACAGATCATCAGGATTTTCGGTATGTAGATAGAATGAGTGATGACTTATACAATGTAATACTAATTATGCAAATCAGTAGCTAATTTGCATAATTAATGAGGAAAGTTCATAAATCCATGCCAACAGCATATAACTCAAGAAGCTGTGTATGGGTTTTCATGATATTTAGTATTTAAGTAGCGGCTGCAGAAAGGAAGGTTGTGTTCGAAAATAGTTGACGTAGCATTTTTCGTTAGGACGGTAGCGGTCCGAGTGTGTGCGTCCTTTTGTTTGTGGAATGCATAATTCGAGAAGCCTTGAAAAAATCCTGATGATATTTGGTAGGTGGGTAGGGGTCAGGAAAACGAAGATAAATTATGATAGTGGGCCCCCTAGCGGCTTCCTAAGGTACTGCAGCAAAACTTATTAACTGAAATAAACTGTGCTCTATACATCTCATTTTGACCTATATCTATGGACACAGCTGTTATACAGATGGTTTGCTGGAGGACGCCCTTACACTGGGGACAAAGTCTAAATTGACAAGCATGAAATTCTGATTGACCAGGGATGCTACCAGGTCATCTGTCAGGTCAAAGTCTGGTTTTGGTAATGTTTGCGTGTTTGTGAGGAACACAGTTCATGCAGTCATTTGCTATTTAGTAATACATGAATAAGACCTTAAAGTCTTAAATAAAGGCATGATTATTTGGCGAAGAGATGGGTTCGTTGAACTCTAGTTTACCTTTGTAATCAGCATAGCCAGTGGCAACAAACACGGTGTACTTATGGATAATAAGATCAGCAAAAAATCCGTTCCGTCTTACGACGGTAACCGTCTTAGGGCGGCCCCCGTTACAACGTCTCTGAATACAGTAAAACTGCAGAGACCTTCTTGCCTCTACCTAACTGACACTACTAAGTTAAAGCGTCACTTTTCTCCGAGCAGATATTGGGACGTAGGGATAGATGTTGGCTGGGATGTTTAAAAAAAAAAGGCCACCAAGATGCCCCTCGATAGCTCCCAAACCTCTGCTTGGAACATAGCTCGTAACTACCACAATCACCACCCCACCCCTCTTCGGCCTCCTGGAAAGATATCTCGGCGTCTAATTGATATATCTATCATGGTTGTCACTACAAATCAGAGCATGTGGTCTTCATAATCATTAGG
Source organism: Branchiostoma floridae (assembly GCF_000003815.2). Classification (NCBI taxonomy): domain Eukaryota; kingdom Metazoa; phylum Chordata; class Leptocardii; order Amphioxiformes; family Branchiostomatidae; genus Branchiostoma; species Branchiostoma floridae. Next base: position 22,961,418 of record NC_049979.1, read on the forward strand.
TCTGGCCTGCTGCAAGAGAGGTGGCCTGAAAGAGAGGCCCATTGTTTCCATAGATAGGCGTTGGAGCACTCGCCTCAAAATTCATCAGGGGAGACAATGACAGGTCGCAAGAAACTACATGCCAAGCAGAGTCTCCAGGAAGGCAAGCTTGCTGAAAAAAAAGCATTGGGCCAAATAGGCACTTTGAAATTAGCTACTATGGGTTTTCAGTCTGTATGCAGTCTAGCCATCCGCCACGCCCCTGCACGCGCCAGAACCTCCCGTGACAGGCCGCTGTCAAGCCGTTGCCCCGCTGTTGCTAGGGTAAAGGCGCCCTGAAGTCTGAGCGGCGTCTCCATTGCAACAAAGCCGCAACACGTCTCCCGCTGACCAAGAAGGTTAATATATTGTAGTTATCTCGTCTTTCTACAAGTTCACAGAAGCAAGGAGGTTGTATGAAATGAAATAAAAGCTAATTGAAAAGAGGGAGAATATTTTAGTGGAGCCTTGAGCCAGTGAAAAGTTACATGGGTCATATCAATACAGTACTCACTTGCTGGTCTATCAATACTTCCGGTGGGAGGCGTAATTGGGTTCACAAGTGACGTGATAACGTAAGAAAGAAACATTTGATTAAGTCTAGTACATAAAGGGTGACTGGTTGTTTTCAAACTATAAACCGAGGGACGTTATATTACGTCATATGTTCGGAGAGTGAGAGTGAGTTTGAGTTTGGATGGAGTACTTTTACCGGGATCTGGAAGTGACATTGACCTGTATACGGCCCGTGAGTCCGAGTGGTAGAAACGTAGCATGAGATCGGCGTCATCGGACTTCAGAAAACAGTCACTTCACAACTTGTTACATAATAACTTCTGGTTGCAATGACACACGTACTTATACGATCCTGTTCAAAAATGAGGATCAAAGTTAACTTGAATACCTTTTTTTTTGGTCATATTGTGACACAAGATGTTCGTTCACATGCGTTCCTCTACATAAAAGGGGCATATTTACATCGGTTCGCTATTGCATTACTTACTTTGTATACATAAATAAATCGATTGGAAATTAAGGTCGAAATCATACATTATTGTGAATATTCCCTCTTCATATTTTGTTTAGACTACTAATACTACTTACAGTCTATCGGCGGCCTTCTCAGAGGATATGGCGTACTTGGCCTAACTTGACGATCCCATTTATTCTATTTTCGCATACTTTTTGCTTTTTCTCCGGAAGCAACAGTTATTCTACTTGTATTTTGTACCACTATGTTATATGCAGAAAAAATATTCATTTTGTAAAGCTAAATTGACAACAACTGTTTTGTTACAATGTTGTAACAACTGCAGACTTGTTCTATTGTAATCATGAAGTTGCAAGTTTGCTACAATCCACACTGTATATAAATCCTGAATAAATTTCGATAAGTTTCATATCGTTATGCGTTGTTTGCGTATTGCTTTTCTTCGATTTTGATTCGTGAATGCCTGTGGGTAGGGGGCGCAATTTACGTATCCGAACGTCCGCGATGGAAATGTAGATTCGAGGTAGGTGTGGCGCGACCAATGTAAATGTACGGAGAAATTTATTTCGATTGACTAATAATTAGCTTACAAACATCCAGTATCTTTGAACTGAGTTGCATGTGAGCTGAGGCACACAGCATTTGAATATTCTAACAGTTATACAGAACTTTGTAACCTCCTTGTTGTAATACACTTCCTGAAAACTATGTCGGGATCGTAAATCTTTTTTTCCGTAGGGGCTAAAATACAAATAAACAAAGTGCTGTATTCTAGCCTTGCCTTGTTTCAAAGCAGGCAATCCTTGTTCTTTGCTTGGCAGCATGAAGGTCATTTTGAGTTTGATGCAGAATTCCATCTGATGTTTCTTCCGACCGTAGTAGACACTGGCATATATCCGCGGTACACTGCCATTCGGCTTTTCTGCTTCAGTTGCGTTGAACATGGAGCCCATCAAACACCTGGATAGCAGGTACGAATCTGACGAGTGGATCAACGTCAACCCCAAAGACGTGGATGCTACGGAACTGGGTCTTTTATGCTGCTGATTCTTGGTACAATATAGACACCAAGCGGCAATGTGGTAAAGGTCGTCTCCTGCTCGTTTAAAGTTACAGCTTATCTGTTTGCATATCCTTAGAAATACAAAACAAGTATAAACAAATACACGCATCAGTTTATTTTGCTGGTAGATGTCTTGGAATACGTTACAGTACGTACACGCTGTGATGCCACACACAGTGTAGTGGTGCAATTTTCAGACATGTCGCTAGGGGGCGCAGCTGAATGGGTGGCTTTATTTTCCTGGGGGTATGTATGGGGGGATGTCGGTAGCCTGACGTGATAGCCAGCCCAGGTAGACAGCCCAGGGGCACAGCCCAGGCTTTTCCGTAAACCCACATTTTGCCGTGGCCTGTGGCGAACTCTGTTCGCACTTGCCTCTGTAGTATCGTCACAATTTTTCTTTAAGTAAAAGTAGCGCTGTATTTAATGAAAGTTATCCTCAAAATCGCTGAAATCCCGGCCCCCGGATGTTGAAAACGTAAACAAAGGCCCACGCTAGCCTGGCACGTTGGAGATTGGGGTAATAATTTTGGCACCTCGATCGTCACACTCGTGGCAAAGATCATCAAGGAACAATAGGAACTCTCTCCTCCCTTTTTGCTAAGAGCAATAAGTTACAATTGATTTCTGTACCCACTGATCTCTATTCATATAAACATTGCACAGGTAAGCCAATTGTTTAGATTTAGAGTTCAAGTAATTCTGAAGAGAAATATAATTTTCTGATGAGAAAATAATCATATACATTCTCGCCGTTGTTGTCAACTTACATATCAAGGAGCCCTGATATAAAAGCTCCTTGTACATATAAAACCAAAATGCAAACTGGCAAATGTTCACCTTGACCAATGGACCTATGAGCTCGAGGGTTTCCACCTCTCCTGGTAAGCAGTAAAATGTAAGTGGAATTCCGTCCTGAGTTTGGAACAACACATTGCTATGGCTGAATTCGAACTCCGGACCCGCCATGTTCGTACAGCTCTCCCAGATCCTCAAGGCCGCAGAACACAGCTAATGACGTAGGGCACAGTTGACGTAGGGTAAAAAAAGTAGTGCGTCCAAAATATGGACCCGAAGCGTTTATGATCGTCTATGCAAACACTAAAGGTGAAAGACAGCGGGACATGAACTTTGCTACATGCATATGTATATGGTAGGATGATGATTCGATTTCCAGATCGTTTGTATAAGATTATGATATTTGCCTATTTGGCGTATCAATTCGAGTGACTGTCACCGTGAATGACTTAGTCTGCTGCAGTTCCGCATGGTGTCGCATTACATAATGAGGGTCTGCATGGAGGATCCCGACAACAATTTACGTAGATTTCAGAAGAACCCCCCTACGTATTACGCTAAATCAAGGAAAGCAATTACGCTAAATTTGTTCGCCTAGAATTACGTAGATAAGATGGTTTTCCCTACTAATTACGGGAAATTAAAATAGGCTACCTACGCCTTACGCAAAAGAGCATGCAGACCCTCATTTAATTAGATGACGCTGTGGAGTAGCCTGGTATCCAGCCGTAATTATACTAGTTCCCGAGTCTCTTCTCTCCTCTTCACAAATCCAGCCGTAATTATAGTTCCCGAGTCTCTTCTCTCCTCTTCACAAATTATAATTTGTGAAGAGGAGAGAAGAGACTCGGAAACTAAATTACGGCTGGATACCAGGCTAGCTGTAGAGAGCGTGTTCTCGAGTTATTCCCCTCTACGGGGATGATGCAACTAACATGACTAAGGCCACACCGCCTTAATGGATGACATCCTCTGGAGACTCCAAAATGAATGCGCGGGCTTGCAGTAGGCATACGTAGGTTGTATCAATCATCTTAGCAGATTCAGCTGAATCGGCTATTCTACTAGTACAGATTTCGATCGGGATCTCTTCTTCTCCCTAGGACAAACTCCGATCCAAACTCAAATGATGCTAAGATATAGGAAACAGACTGCGATCGGGATCCGAAGACTACCACACTAGAGTCACTTCTGCAACTTTACTCAATGACCCTCAATGAGTCCTCAATATGCACACTTCTACTCAATGCTACCGCACTAGTGTCACTTCTACTCAAGATACCATACCGGTCTTCTTCTTTCGTGTCATCACTACTGGTGTAACTTCCTCTGTGAAATTGCGAGCGTCCCCACGCGTCCGGGACGCCCGGAACGGGCGTCCAGCCTCGTCCCGCACGTCCCTACGGCGTCCAGGGCGTTCCCGCGCGTCCCGACGCGTCCACAACCTGTCGCCTCGGACGGCGTCCCGTCCTCGAGCGTCCCGATGCGTCCACAAATTTACGCCTGGGACGGCGTCCGGCCGTCCCTCAAAGCATGGACGCCTCCCCGTCCCTCCCAACCCGTCCGGTCTGGGCGCGGACGCCGCAATTAACAGATTAATCTGCTGATAAGCCGTTCTCCTGCTGTTCTCCGAGTGGGCCGATAGCCAGCGCCCCCTGTCGGACCACGCTCCGCGCAATGTTCCCTATCAAACACTGACAGGCCGCGCGTGTGGATTCCATGCCGGGCACCCGCGGTCATCCGAAGTAACGCACATATGCTTATTTAAACGATTTACGGAAAATCAACACAACGCCAGCACACACGGTTAACCTGTAATCCATGAACAACATGATAAGTTTCACACACAACACTACTTAATTCTCGGGATGACTCACAATGCCCCACAACTTTAAAATTTATCCATGAAGGCATAATATTTTATACCAAGGAGGTTAAAAAAACTCCTTGTTTATACGTCTCGCCGGGTGACTCTCAGTCCCTGGATCAGTACTTGAACAGCACGCGTATCAATCACACTCATGGCGCAGTGTACGCCGCCCAAGTATTATCACCTTACTGCTAACTGATAGCGCGTGTTACTGTGCTAAGAGTAAGAGGTGTAGAAATTTTGCTGTTTTATGGACCCTGTGACGCACTCTATAAATGACGCACTCTACAAATGACCCACTCGGTCCGGCAGCTTGCACGTTATTTTGGACCCGGCCCGCGCAGTGAAGCGATTCATATGTAAACAAACAGCACTCCCCGTCTTTCAACCTCCTTGCCTGGGCACACTTCGCGGGATGACTTTTGCACATGAAAATTGCTCTTCAAATTATTCCCCCTGCACCGTGGAA
>NC_049979.1:22966726-22993852 GCF_000003815.2 Branchiostoma floridae
ATAAAAAAAAAAAAACACCGTAAAATACACTCGCGCCGCTTGTACAATACACGTCGCTGGGTCAAAGGGCCTCTGAACTGCGGCCGACTTTGAAGTCGAAGCCGCTCTGTTTTAATAATACTACGAACCCGAAAATATTTCGAGCTTTTATAATGGCCGAAATGAGACATTTTAAGCCGTCACAAACATGAGATTTATGACCTTTGGAAAACGTCACAGTTTAGAGGGCCACTAGTGGTCGGGAGAAATGTGACATTCGGAGCAGAAACAAACATGTCGCAGTCAGTGAAGAGTTGAATAGCCCCACCCGTGGCGTTGTAATAGACACCGCCTGCACCGCCCACCGCAATGCTGTTTGCTTGTTAGTGAGCACATCTGCAAATGCAGTCGGGAGAAAATCTGGAGATTAGCCACAACGGCCGGACTGCCGGAAGAAGCCAGGGATAAACCTGTAAGCGCGACCTGAAAGGAATTTCAATTTATCAGCGCTGTTGAGATGTGGGATGGATCTGCGGGCGCTACTGGGCGTGCGTCATGTACTCTCAAAGCAGAGGTTAGGCTCCGGCTGTTTTTGACGTTTTTATCGGTTTTTATCTCGCAAAACATCAAGAAGATTGTACAAAATTGAAAGCCCGATAAAAACGCCTAAAAACATGAAAAAAAAAAAACAGCCGGAGCCTAACCTCTGCTTGAAGAGTATGCGTCGTCTTGGTTAACACGGTGAAGTTACGTTTCCCCAAGCTGATCGACATGGGAACAATTCGTATGGCCTATAGTTTTGTACAGCGCCGACTTCGGAAATGCTTGACTTTGACATGTCAGCAATTATACACATGAAGGACCTACACGGCCAGGTGTACCACAACTTTTTGCGGAATTCAAGTGTTGCCAAAATGAAATCACGATCTGACAGCACGAGCAGCGTGGGAACTTTTTGTACGGTAAGGTCAACAGTGTAACGTTTCATACCTTTAGGGTTAAAAAAATACTATAGAATTATTGTGCATGAAATTTCAGGCATTACCATGTTATTATTCGTACATAGTGACCAGTCAGGAATGATTTAAAGTTTGTGTAATAAAAATTACCTGGAAGTTTCGTCGGTAGGGACCTAAAGTAAGCGGACCCGCCCGACTGCAGGAGAGCGATTGACATTGGGGCCATTTGCCAGCGTCGGAACAACGTTACAGAGGCGGTTTGATGAGGATTGACGACATGGAGAAAATCAACTCAGAAAACATACTTCAATTTCCTTGCAATTCAGGATTTTCTAACCACAATTCCGTACGTAATTGATTAAGATTTGATGCGTCTTATTGTAAATTTAGTTTCCCGACACGAGCACAATATTATCAACTTGAAGTGTTGTGTCAAAAAAAAAGAACAATTTCGTTCTGAAAACTGTTCTTCAGGGTCAGGTGTTCAGCCTTTATCTCAACGTTTTATTACCAAAATATTTCAGTTAACTATAGAAGCGAAAAGAAAGCGATATAATTGGACTCAAAGCTAACAAATTAGCAAATGCATAGAAAATAAATTTACTTGATTCTTATTCTGAGTGAAATAAGAAAGAGGTTTTTTCTTTTCAAAATGATAAAGCTTGCCAGATTTCTGACATGAATTGACAACAACGTACTATCTATATTTTTCCTAATGTACTAGATTTATGGGATAAATCAATCTTTTTAGATTGAGACATTTGAGATGAAATAATGCCCTTGCTAAACACATCCGTTTTATTTGACCCGCAATATTAGAGTTTTATTGCAAAAATAGTTTTATTGACAGCTTTGTGATGAATACGTAATTCAAAGTAGATTTCTTTCACATCAATCCTTTCACAAAGTAAATAAATGTGATAAGTAACCAGGTCTAGATCATGGTAGACTGAACAAATTTTTGCCTTTCTGTTTACTTTTTCTCCGATTTCTGTGGCATTCTAACCTAATGTGTCAGCGGGAAAACGCTACATTTTTTCTCCAAACCTTTCTAGCACTCAGTAGCAGCTAGACTTTTGTCGACTTTCTTGTTCAGTTTTTGTACAATACAACATGAAACGGTGTAAAGGTTTTTTGTGGTCAAATATAAATGGAAATGATATCATATTTTTCAATTATACGAGTACGGGAGAGCACATATGGAGATTCATTCTCTCCTTCAGCGGTACTCTGCGGCCTTCACAGCGGGTACTGGCATGGTAGGAAATGTGATTGAGCGAGGATGAGGGAACGTGCGATAATTAACGAGGGTCTGTTAAAGGCATACTACGCAGTTTTTTGCGCTCAAATTTGAAATATTCTAGAATTAAGAAATATCAGATTTACTACTACTTTTTGTCACTTTTTGACACTTTTGTGTCATTATTTCACGTTTGCAACGTAAAGGATTAGCCTACAAACATTCCGCTCTAGGCACCCTGTAACCTTGTGTCCCCCCAAGTTAGACCCTCCGGGTCTTGCTTGCCACTGGTAGGTCCCCCGGGGTGGGGTAATCAGTTAGCACATGCATGGCAGACTGCAGATAAAGAACACAATGGAGACCTTCTTTGGAAACACCTATATCTAATCATTCTAAAATAGCATATAATCATGAACTTATTAGTCTATTTCGTAGGATATCAACAAGCTAAGGTCATAATCCCTTCAAAACTGCAAGAAACCTTGTACAGAAAGCTAGTCTACTGTACTCAGAGGAACTGTCAACTGGCCCCCCACTGGGAAGCCAGGCTGATAAGCAAGAAACAACAACACACAGAGGCAGTAACCAGCCTGTGCCCATCTGTTTCTTGGAAGATCACAATTTTTATACATCATGCTTATGTGGTGCATTGATGTCGCAGCATCTCCCAATGAATATTGGTATGCAATGCTATAGGGTTGATTGAACTAACAATGTAAAGAAAAAGTAGGAAAAGCTACTTTTTGTTTTGTTCAAAAATCCCGTAGTATGCCTTTAAAGAGGGGGGCAGGACATCGGATAACTTACTAGTAATCATGTCATTGATTCCAATTTGTGTGACACAACTTTTGTGGCATTACAGAGGGGCCATGGAATTCATGATTTTCTATCTTGGGCTAGACCAGGCCATGGTGAAATCTTTTCAACCTAGCAGAATCATAGAAAGATAGGATCCGACCCCCGCGACGCACCAGACCTCCAAACCATGCTAACGTACTGTCCCTGATTGCTTCGCACGGATGTGAACCAAGTCAACGAGGTCTACTCTAGATCCTCCAAGCAGAGGTTGAGTCGCGGAGTAGTAGTAGTTGAAAAATTACGGGCTCGCTAAGCGTTGGAGCCATACACATGTAGAGGGAAAAGTTTACAAACAATGAAAATTCACTTTCCGAACATTATCCAAACAATCATATTGGTTTATATGATAATTTTTCTACGTAATCTTTTAGATGGGTGCAAAATAAACCTTTTGCTTGGAATTTCCGTGACCACAAGCTGTACGTTACATTTCAGCAATGCCCATCGAACCCACAAATTTCTGTAAGATAATGCAGGATGACATGTAGAATAACTTAAATGACCCCTTTCCCTCCATACATGAATATCGAACCATCAATTGCTTGAGCTAGTGGCATGAGTTTGTATCATGTGTTATTATGGGGTACGTACGTGAGCACACCCAGGACAGAAATATCCAGTATGTGTTCTCAGCTCCCCATTCGAAAGTATGGAATCTGCAGCAAGCTGTTGACCCGGTGCACGAAGGAAATTGGTGGGGAACACCCCCCCCCCCTCCACGTTATAACCAAAGAAATTAAAATCTTACTGGTTCGTAGATGATCCTAGGTAGTTGGAACCAGTGAACCAGTCGTCATCTTGTTTCCTTGATCACAAATGTCCATGCATGCACCGGCCGCTGTAGTAGTTTCTTTATACTCCAAATGGTAAACGAGTGCAGCTTTCCCCGCCATCATTCCGTACCGACAGTCGACTGTACCTACCTACCCCTGTTTCCCGCCACTTCGTCATATGGCATTAAGTCCCCAAGGGGGAGACAAAAACACGAACAAGACAGGACACAGGAAGTCTGGGGAGATGGCTCTTCTGGCCGCTGAAATTGCTTCAAGCTGTGCACACTCCAAACAGATGTAGCAGTGGGATTACAAATGTATTTTGAGCAATGTTAGGAGGGATCAGTACTTTATAGGGAAAAGGGGCACACCTCCAGGATATCTAAAACATACAGAAGATCGCTGTTCCTTTATATTGATTTCAGAAATATTTTCAAAGACCTTCATAATGTCTCTGTATTAACTTTCTTTTTTTTAACCCCACAGAAAGACGAAGTTGATTTAAGTACAGGAGAACGTACATGTTGCAAGCTAACATGCTGCCTGGACACAAAGGTAACACTACCGAACGCGATCTGGAGAAGATCAAACTCGCCAATGTTCAAATCTGTACGTTTCCCTTTTTAGAACGTCTTTGGCCAAAATGAGACAGATGGATATTTCAGAATTGTTGTCATTCTTTGTATCTTATATATTCTCCTCATCATCATCACACTTCTATGTATTTAGATAAGTATTAGTTTAGTTAGTGGAGGAGGGCTCTGTACAAGCCAAATCAGGCTTCTCCCCTTCTCCGGCACCGATTATTTACTTTTTTTTGTTCTACATGTGCTAAATAAACAAACAAAGAAGTGATGAATAGTCTTTTTGAAATAAGCTGTATTTCGTCTTCCAACTTGCCTCACGTATACTTCAAAAGTTATTTCGCGCATAGCTTGTAATACAACCTTTTCTCTATTTTTAAATGCGTAAGCATTAATTTTGATTTGTGTGGAGTATGATTCAAAAGTAACTTTCTAAATAGGTTTTAAGGTTAAAACTTTCTAAATGGGTTTCTGAATAGGTTCCCATCGCATGTACTTCAGTACAAGTCTTGTAGAACGTTAACTGTAAAGTACACGAATCACAACAAAACTTATTGGAGGAAAGTTTGACTATACATATCAGACACTCCTTGTCACAGTGCATACAGATTTGGTGTGCTTTACTTTTGCCAGTTCAGAAACTGGCGTCCTGGACTCTTGAGAGTTCAGATTTTAATTCCAATGCCTTTGAATGTTGCGTTATGTGAGCAGGTTTTGACAACTGTTTCATGTTTCAACCACACACGATCCTAGGTTTAGAGTGTTTTTCTGGTGTACATATGTAAATATCATCATAGTTCAGACTTGATTATGTCAAGTCTGCGAACTGATTATATGTTCAAAAAAGATTTCATTTCATACAATTTCAGCTTCAGTGGCTTCATAACGAACCTGGTCTATGTGTTGATTGAAATTAGCGAATCAGCGCTCCATCGAACAGGTTGTTCTTAACAGGTTGCAAAAGAGCTCGTCTACAACTGAATAGCAATTTCTTAGCTACATAACCAAAGAGTAAAACATTGTTAAAATATCATTAGTTTTCAACAGTTATAAACTAACAAAATAGTTGTTTTACCCGTTCCTACAGTGCCCACCTGTGTAATCACCACCACGTAATCACCACTGCTATAAGTCGGCAAGATTTTCAACAAGATAAACATCTATGCCCCCAGGATCAACTCATCGTGCATCAAAAGACACAAAACAACTCTAATGTCTAACTCCAACTATAACGTTACAGTATAACTTTGCTGGGGGAGAGTATGGGAGCCGCTGAAAACTATATAGGATGGCACTATCGTACTAAGGTCTACGGCAAAGGTTAATAGCCCGGGGATTTATTTCTATTATATAGAAAAAGTTAAATTTACATAGTATCCGATTTTCGTAATTCTCTGACAGTCGGCTTAATTTTTAAGCTTACCCTGGGTTAAGTGCTGTTCGATTATATACGGGGCTCTATGTCCTGAACAAAATCCGATGTTCCAGACAACTTCACGGTTGCAAAAAAGCTCGACGAACGCAAAGGTAAAAAGAAGGAAAGTTAATCAAAGGTAGTCCCATAGCCTTTCTTGGGTTGTAGGGACAGTGGGTTACAATACATACACATACATCAGCAACCGGAGGTCGGGACCAGGCTAATACATACTAGTTTCACCCCATAGGGCCCTATCTGACACAGCTTGCTCTAGGTTCTCAAAAGCAATACCAGAGTCTCTAGTTAAAGTGTCCGTAGAAGTCAAACTTTTGCAATGTACCCGGCCAGAAGACACTAATTCATGTTTTGCTCGGCAACAGTGTCCCGCAAATGTTACTCTTCGGTGAGTCAGTTTCCGCGATAGCTGTGGAAGACAACAGTGGGTTGGTTAGATAGTTACCCACTGTGTCTGGGGCATGGTGTTATTGGAAGGCATGACGGACCCCTCTCCTTCCACTGCATTTTACCTCCCAAACCGAAGTTAGGTATCCATTTTACACCAGGGTGTACTGAGTAAAGTCGTGTGAAGCACCTTTCCCAAGTGCAAAACAAATATCTGTGACATGACAGGACTTGAAGCCAGTACTTCTGGTTTCGGGGCCAAACCGTGACCCTGACGTTAATGGCCACACAGATGTTGAGAATCATTTAGAGCTTGTTTGGACGTTTCATGACGCTTGTCGTTCCTTAAACGTAACAACGAGGGTTAAAAGCTGTTGTGAAGATTGTAGACTTGGGTGTTTTATGTTTAATTACGCGCACATTTGCCCTTGAAATCATGACGGAAACTTTGACCGGAATGCAGTGCTGTAATTCATATAACACCTTGAGAGTCGGAATCTTTTTCAGAAAGTTTCACCAGTTTCATATCACCTTTCATGTCTAATCAGGCTCACAAGAAAACGTTAAATTTGCACTTATTTCGGCAATTTCCATTACAAGGTCAGAAGAACCCTGAGTTTCTTATAGATTTCGCTAGGATAAAATAAATTGTAGATTGTTTGCAAATATTTTCAATTGCATTGAAAAGACAATTGGACACCGGCAATATAAAACGATTTTTATGACTTTTTATTGATGAATATAACATTTTGAAGTCTTTAAAGCCCACTATAGCTAATAACACATATAAAAGAGCCACTAGCTGTACACATGCTGTACATCATTTGAAGACAAATGAATCGGCTTTAAAGTATTGATTTGAACTTTGGTGGACAATTATAAGATGCTCCGAGATTTCAGTTGTGCACCTTTTTTCTGGGCTATGTCGCGAACTTATTGATCACCCTTCGCATGAGATACACGATCTTTCAACTGCAAGCGGTCAGCGATCGCCAACATCGCTCAGGGTCTGTGAAGGAACGTCAAGCAGTCACTAGACGGTGACAGCGACCAAAATAGACTCGTGTGACACTTTATCTCAATGAGCGCACAAGTGTCTTCACTAGATTCTTCCAGAGTAGCTTTTCAGGGGTTTCTGTGTGCGCGCACTGTGCACTCTGTCCTGAAATTCAGGTCGCAGCGAGGTAATGTCAGCGCGATCGGAGTCTGGAAGGAAAGAGTCATATGGACATATTGTTGAAAAGACGGCCTAGGCACCACTGAACAATGATCAGCAATGCGACCACATTTTGGTGGTCAGAAAGCTATTTTGCCATTGACACTGTTTTAAAGCATCCTGTCTGTAGTGACAACCACGTGTTCCCAATGATCAGATGTTGTCGGTTCTCAGTATGTTTTTTATAGGTAGTTATGACTGTACCACTTTATCTTACAGGTATCAATAAAGACTAAGAATAGAGTTCGACAGACTAAGTACCTTACCCCATTTCCAGTCAAAATGTATTCAATCTTACAAAGCAAAAAGTGCTTTTGCTGACACGGAAAGACCCAGAATCGCAGGATGTGTCTCATACAATTGTTAGCAAAGCTGGTATCTCACTGCCGCAGTTTCAGTGAAATACCCGAGTTAATTTGAAAAATACGATTGTGCTCAGTAAACGTGTTGTTTAGTTAATCGACGCAAGTACTAGTATATCGTTAATGCAACACAAGTCCCCTCAACATACTACTCTCAAAAGGAACAAAGGCAAACGCTAGCCTAGTATCCAGTCGTATTATATAGCTCCCGAGTACTAGTATATTAGATCCTCGCTGCAAATACGCATTTTCAGAGAGAGACAGGATAGGCAAAAGCATCCTAACACACCCGTCACATCATATACGATCTTCGGAAGTACTTCGCGATCGCAGGAAGGTCGGCTGATTTTAAGTCTTGCGTATTTTTCGCCCCAAATCTGTCCCTGTCACATATAAGCCAGGCTCGTGCGCTCGTCTCTGAATAAATCTTTGATAATGAACCTCGTATGACCTCTTGCACGCGGACAAGGGAACACAAGACGTTCCTCAAAAAAGGCAAGAGATCAATAAATGTTGCTTGTTTTGTTGTCGGAATCTTTCTAACCAATGAATAGAATGCACGGGCATAATAGAAATAACACAAGAAATGAAATTGTGTTACAAAGCCAGCGCAGCCTACATACTACCACAGGGCCACAAATTACCCTCACATTCCCAGAAATTCAATATTTGTAAACAAACGGAAGTCGGGTGAACGTCACCCGAACGTCGCCAAACTGACGGGAGTTCGCCATCCGATTTGCGCTCCAAAACGATGATCAATGCTCATAGAAATTTGAGAATATACCGGAAACTATTCTCAACATTTTATTTCCATTATGTACTGAGTTTACATCTGAAAGGGTATTCATAAAGACGAACGTTCAGCAGTTCTGTTCCAGTTCTGGAAAACGTTTTCAAGTGTCGTCCTGCTTTCGAGCGTCATGATTGTTTAATAGGCTCACATTAAATTTGCTGTTATTTTGGCGATTCTACCACAATGTCCGAAAACTCCGATCGATGCTGCTATGGAGATTTGGGGAAATTGCCGCCGTTGTTATAAATGTCGCTAGGATAGAAAAAAATGTGGGTTGTTTGGAAATATTTTCAATCAAACGTATATAACCGATAATTGGACAACAGCAATATCAAAATACATTTTTGTACGATTTGTATAATTTGTAATTGATAAATGTTACATTTTTAAGTCCTCAAAGCCCGCCAAAAATACATGTACACATGGATGCGCCTCTCGCTACACACCTGTTGCATGGCAAATGAATGGGCTGTACTTTCAAGCAGAACGAGGGACGATGAGATCAAAGTAGCAACCAGAGAACAGCGCGCACATATAGGCTTTGAAGGCTGAACTTCCCACTTGTCCAATGACCCAGAATCGTGCGTGTGTTTGTGTATGTATGTGTGTACGTGAGCGCGTGTTTAAATTGTAAATATCAACACCATTCAGACTGCCATCTATTTGTATGTCTCCATGTTGATAGGTCGATGTGCACAAAGAATAAAAAATCAACAGTGGGGCTAACGGCGCGATTCTTTGCAAAAAGTGTTACCTTTTCGTAGGAAAATTAAATAATCTTAGCGCCTGTAGACACAGCAAGTAAAAACAGTTTTGCCTCTATTCATACCTTCCTAGTGATTTCTGTTTGTTTACCCAATGTCCTTGTGATTGACCAGAAAGAATTCTTAAGTAGGGGCTATGGTATGCTTATGTATGTACATAAATATTTTGCTGGATAATTGATACCAGGTCATAACATGCCAGGTGAATCAGAGGATTATGTTAAACTTTCAAATGTTGATTTAGGAAAAAAATACGACCGACAATGTTATTTCATAGCTCTACACAGATACCGATAAACATTGTCTTGGGTGTTATTATAGTTGACATGTGCCGCAACATGCATCACATTTGCTATCAATTCGCAACATTCATGTTTGATATGAATATCGTATACAAAGAAAAAGCAAAAAAAAAAAAAACGTTTACATAAGGTGTGCTGTAAGTGTAATGACCTTGAAAATGTTGACAACCGTTTCAGTATTGTTGTTTCCTTTGAACACGTCTATTATCCTCAAGGCTAAATGTTAAGACCTTACATAGTTTGTGAGTGTTTTTTGTTTAGATATCTAATATATGTTCTGTTGATGGTTTGAACGCTTGAAATCATCACGCAAGTTTGGTTGCAACTGTACCACTTGACAGCCTTATCGTCAGTACTCGAGGATCTGTATGTGCATAAATTTTTGCTGGATGAAACATGTTCCGTTTTATCGGGTAGGATAAGACTGAGCCCACAATGTATGTCTTGGAAGAAAAATCTGGTGTTTTGACACTTTTCTGTTTGTACCGGGCCCATCACAACTTCAAGCATACAATGTTATTCCGCCTTCCAATTCAGGCCATGCTGTGAATTGATATGAAACCACTGAGAAAGACTGCAGTGAACTGAAATCTTCATACCGTCAAAAACAATGCACGAAGACCTTTGTGATGTGATGTAAAAGGTGGTTACCTGTTCGTTTTAAAACTTAAGTCAACATTTGAAGCTCAAACGCAACTGAACGATGAGTTTTATACCCGTGGCTATTGTACACGATACTATAGCAAATCCACGTTTCCGCCATAAAAATGTTGAAAATCGTTTAGAAATTGTTCTGACATTAACGCTTGTCGTCCTCTTAAATCATTGACTAGGGTTAAAATATTGTGTGAATATCGTAAGTCTGTATGTTGTATGACAAGTTCAATAGCCTTTGAAACCAGTACGCAAAACCTGGGTCGGCAATGCAACGCGCTGTTTCTTCAACCCGACTTTAACAAACACAGGTACATGTAGCTACAAGTTGTAAGTATTTACCTGGTATCTTGAGACATAATCTTGCGATCGTGTTGCCGAGTCGGAGTGGCGACGTTGATATTAAATTTGGACAATACTGCATCCCGTTTCTGGGTGCCAAGACAGCCACAGGCGTCTACGGTATCCATCGCTCTCGATTTAGAAGTAGATATAGACAATCATGTAGATATAGACGAGTAGAAGGACGCTTATTGGCAATTTCATACCCGATGACTTAGATTTCAAAACTGTTTTCAGTAATACTAACCATAACGTCTTCCTAATGATTTAATGCAAAGTTAGCCCATATACATTGAGGCCACCCTCTGTCCCCACCATAATTTCGACCTCTAATCTTTAAACAGTCATAACTCTAGAACGAAAGACGATATTTCAAAACGGGTTTTAGTTTTGTGATGCGGACGTTAGCGCCTTTCTAACGACACCAAAGTTAGCCCACTGAGACCACCCACTGCCGTAACCCTAATTCTGAAGTTCACATTTTAAATAGTCATAACTCTAGAACGAAAGACGATATTTCAAAACGGGTTTTAGTTTTGTGATGCGGACGTTAGTGCCTTTCTAACGACACCAAAGTTAGCCCACTGAGACCACCCACTGCCGTAACCCTAATTCTGAAGTTCAAATTTTAAATAGTCATAACTCTAGAACGAAAGACGATATTTCAAAACGGGTTTTAGTTTTGTGATGCGGACGTTAGCGCCTTTCTAACGACACCAAAGTTAGCCCACTGAGACCACCCACTGCCGTTACCCTAATTCTGAAGTTCAAATTTTGAATAGCCATAACTCTAGAACGAAAGACGATATTTCAAAACGGGTTTTAGTTTTGTGATGCGGACGTTAGCGCCTTTCTAACGACACCAAAGTTAGCCCACTGAGACCACCCACTGCCGTAACCCTAATTCTGAAGTTCACATTTTAAATAGTCATAACTCTAGAACGAAAGACGATATTTCAAAACGGGTTTTAGTTTTGTGATGCGGACGTTAGCGCCTTTCTAACGACACCAAAGTTAGCCCACTGAGACCACCCACTGCCGTTACCCTAATTCTGAAGTTCAAATTTTAAACAGTACTACGTCTAGAACAATATCTTCACAATATCTGCGCAATATCTCAAACTGTTTTTAGTTTTGTAATACATATATTTGGATCGTAATGCTCGGAGTCCTTTTGATCATAGCAATGTTACTCCACTGGAACTATATATCCGCTTAATCACGCTATTTAAAATCTGACCTACTGGTAATCACATGGTCAGGTAGATTAAAAGGTGTTGGTCCGAGAATTACAAACCAACAGACGTTCGTCTTCACAATATGGCACGTCACATTCAGTCACATCAAAGACTCAGCGTTATGAAGTATCGCTTCTAAGGCGACAGATGCAAGACGTCAGGCAGACTGACGTCAGGCAAAAAAGTATCTTATAAAACACTTTGAACATTTTGTGGACTCTCTGGGTCTCCCTGCAGCTGGACACAAATAGTTATTCAGGGGTTGGGAAGGCGGAATCAATAGTAGTGGCCGGAATTTTTAACTTATCCCGGGAGCGAGACCTCCCAAACCTCTGCTTGGAGAATAAAAAATAGTCACCCTTGCTTTCTACACGCCAGGCAAATCGGCCCTGTACGGGCCTGGCTCTGGACGGAGTCAGCTGCAAGCGGGATGTCACAGATTAACCGAAGGGTTGCTGGCTGGCGTACCCACGGGGCCCACGGGGATTGGTGGTTTGTCAGTGGCCATACTGCGCCTGCGTGGCGGCATTTACGATTTGAAAGCTAACCGGACGTTGTGTAACCGTTCGTTGAGCTGAGTAGAGTAGAGTTTGTAGTCATTCGTTCTGCTTTTCGTCGGCGTTCTGAACCTTACAGTATCATGGATTACTCGCTCTGGATTACACGGCAGACATGCATGTTGTGGGAACAGAATATCATTCCGATTGGTGGGTACGTCAAGTTTGCCGCCAACAGACGGAGAGGATCTAACCAAACCAAACTGCTACAATTTGTCCTGTGAAAAGATGCTCAGATGCCGGACAAACATCCCAGGACCCCAGACCACCATTGTAGACAAGTAAGAAGTTTCTTGTCGGCTTCTGTATTGTTGACACCTCATTACAGATACATGTACTTTGGTACGACCAAGGAGCTTTTATATATAAAAGCTCCTTGGTACGTCACACTTAAAAATTCTTATTTACCATATGCACTTGCAAGGTAGGGGGCAGGTCATGTGTACCATGTGTGAGGTATTTTTGCGATCAGAAACGGTGGTTATCGTCAGACCTTGTTGCATCATACAGAATATGTCTATATACAGCAGACTGCAGTGCCCGGTACTCATTCCATCAGAATACGCATTATCGTGAATTTAAGACAAGACTAAGTACAGTACTAGTATATTTTGTTGAAAATTAGATCTACAGTACTAGTCACTCTGTCTTTCCTGTCCTGCTGTGGCTATCGGATCGCATGCCATGTTTTGTGTGTACTGCACGTAGTGGGTACAGCTGGATTAAATCAGAGGAGGATGAGCACTCCCCAGGAAGTCCGTAACAATCCCTATTTGGCCGACCGACTCCTATATGATTACTATTCCTAGCCTAGCCTGGGTACCCTACTACCATCCTATTCCTACTGGGGCTCCTTACACTCGCTACCCTAAAAAAATACAGGCGATGGCATAATATAACGTAAATGTATTTAAGTTCGCGGGGATTTAATTTAGCGGTAAAAAGGACTTTCCGCGGTGGTTTTATGCTTTGTAGTCTCTTATCATCATCATCATCGCCGCATGTCAGTTTTGGTCACTGAGGCGGGCCTTATACTCCCGTCACATGATATACGATCTTCGGACGTACTTCGCGATCGCAGGAAGGTTGGCTGATTTTAGGATCTTAAGATGGTCTTGCGTATTTTTCGCCCCAAAACTGTCCCCCTTACATATAAGCGAGGCTCGTGCGATCGTCTCTGAATAAATCTATGATAATGAACCTTCCATGACCTCTTGCACGCGGACAAGGTAACACAAAACGTTCCTCACAAAAAGGCAAGGGATCAATAAAAGTTGCTTATTTTGTTGTCGGAATCTTTTTAACCAATGAATGAAATGCGAGAGCATAAAAGAAATGACACAGGAAAGGAAAGTGTGTTACAAAGCCACCTACACACTACCACAGGGGCCACAGGGTCAGAATTTATAACACCCTCACATTCCCGGGCCCAGAAATTTAATATTTGTAAACAAACGGAAGTTGGGCGAACGTCACCGGAACGTCGCCCGACTGACGGGCGTTCGCCATCCGATTTGCAATCGATGATTGAAAATTAACACACGACTATCAATCGATAGAAATTGATTGGAGATAATACCTCTTTTCCCGTCTCGAGGGCTATCCTCCGCTGGGAAGTCACTGCTTATCACCTTGCTTATATCAACAAACCCTGTACTACTAGTATATTCGTGTCAGTCGCATGAGGACAAGTCTCTAGCGTTCAAGTACAACTTCTTTTGTTTCAATTAAATTGCACCATATGCCTCGTGTCCTAACTCCCAACATGTTGCTGGAATTCTGGACTCGAGATTTATGTATAAACAAAAAGGAAACGTTAATCAATTAAATACACACACCACAAAATAAAAATACAAGGCTGGGCTTAGCCTGGTATCCAGACCGCCGTGCTATACTCGCTAATCACTTCGGGCCGGCAACCGATTAGCCCCGCCGCCAAACACAGCACGCGGGCCCTGATTATCTCTCGCACAGCGGTATAGTTATCAGAAACTGGATGCCATTACCTCTGAGTGCAAATAGAGACTGGGGCTTGGACCTTCCCTGGCATAAGGATTATACGCGAAAGGGCTATAGTATAGAGCGAGGGACTGGTATCCAGGCTAGGCTGGGCTAAAACTAGTAAAGGCACGTGATGTTTGGGTGCTACCAAGTATGAAAAAGATCAAGTGTCGTTTACACAGACAAATTGAGCACACAAGATACATTTGTAAATAATTAGAACGCAGCAAAATACTTTCAGGGAAATTATGATATAAATATCAACTCTCGGTTGACTGAAATTTCATCATGTTTCCAGTTAGCTGACTAATCAGAAATATTGGGTTAGGGAGAAAGTATTGACTGATCGGTAAACAAAACTATTAGCGCTCGAAGTTTGATGCATTTCATAAATCTATTGACACTGTCTGAAGGCTAAGTTTACATGTCATTCTTTTTTATGGTACAAAACCAATGGAATGTTTTTTTGTCTTCATCTAATTATTACGTGAAGCTTCCAGAAGCTCTCCGTCCGCAGCAGCAGTCCCCTGCATGCTCGCCGCGGGGTTTATTTGTACAGGCAAGGTAGCCCGACTGTAACTCTAATGACGCGCGGGGTTCTCACTGCCCTCTGACCTCCCAGTACGGCCAGCAACCAAAGCCCTGCCGACGAATGCACGAGTGCACGGCGCGTCGCGATACTGTGGATATTGTAAAGCCTACCAAACTTTTTACGGCCTGTTTCGGGGTAAAACCTGCATCTGTCAGCACCCGGTATCTGTTCCATAAATTCCTCCGTCGGTGTCATGCATTGTTTCTTCAAAACTTCTGCTACAGTTAGTGCATAACCAGGAGGGATTCCATCCAAAATGACGGAATAGCGTGTGAAAATTAGGCCCACTTAACATTACGCTTTTCGCGTCAGCGGTGAAATTTCCCGCTATCGGGACGCCGCATCGGGACCTCTTTATACACACCGCCCGGAAATCTGACAGGACTCCCGCAGCGCGCGCGCGGTGGAATGTAAAATTGCTTGGTGAAAGTCTACCCGTAAAGATCGCAGTTTTTTTTTAGCTGCACGATGTTATATTGAACAAACTTGAATTTTTTTGCTTGCGTACCGCTTCCAAGGGATTGAAAATTCAAATGCGTGACTTGCATAAGAAATACAACTTACAAGTCCCTGACTACGTTGTTGTTTCGCTGACACTTCCGGTAACTTCGACCACAATATTTTCGACAAAAAAGCACTTTAAAACCCTTTCAAAGCAAACTGTTTGATAGAAGATCCCTTTCTTTCAGTGATGACCTGCTAAATTATGG
This sequence comes from Branchiostoma floridae, assembly GCF_000003815.2. Lineage (NCBI taxonomy): Eukaryota > Metazoa > Chordata > Leptocardii > Amphioxiformes > Branchiostomatidae > Branchiostoma > Branchiostoma floridae. The sequence continues at coordinate 22,982,473 of NC_049979.1, forward strand.
CTACGCACTGAAATAACCGTGAAAATACGCATAATTCCTGCAGGTATAATATTCATTCACGTAAAAACTCAAGCTGCCTGCAGTTCAATGTCATAGCAACAGTCACCGGTGTCATAGCAACGGCCAATCGGAGACGCGTAATGGGATTACTTCATACAAAATTTGCAGAGATAGCGGCTTCTGGTTTCGGTTCAACGTAACAAAATATTCGGAATCGAACTTGTATATTTTTACAGGTCTTCCACAAAAATTATGCGAAAGTTGGTCGCCCAAAAATGTGAGAATGAGACTATTTTTCGCTGACAGCCCGCTTGCTTTGAAGGTTGACTGCCGACCCGATTGACGTGAGAGCCTGCGAAGGTTGCCATTAAGCCCCCTTTACAAATCAAGAATTTAGCTCGGCCGAGGTGTCTGCGAGCTGTAAGTTACGAGGAGGTATGACCCTGATGCCTACGAATAAACTCTGCCATTTGTTCATAGGCATCAAGGTCATGCCTCCTCGTAATTTAGAGCTCGCTGACAACTCGGCCGAGCTAAATTCTTGATTTGTAAAGGGGGCTTTACGGAAATGGCTGGCCGTGAAAACTATTTTTCTATTTCAACGGGATCTCTCGCTCTCGTAGTCCCGTTCTCGCCAGTTCCGCTAACGCGAAAAGCGTAATGTAAAGTGGGCCTTAAAAACAATAGCTCCGCCCAGACGCGCGGCGCTGTCAATCACTGCACATAGCAACGCCAGTCGATCTGTCTGTTGCGCGGTACGATGACTCTTCCCAGACCGTGAAACGCCCCAAAGTTGTGCATAACCAAGTACAGTTTCCTGCCGTTATTTTCTATACACCTTTTTACTATTTTTCTTCAATATAACTTTGCAATTGTATGTACGAGTAGTGTTTTAGTTTTGTTGCAGTTGACGACAAAATTTTGTCGCTGCAGCGTCAGGAAGAGACTGACCCTCGCACCGCTCCAAAATAGATCTTGTACGTCGTTTTATCGTGCGCTCAGGGCGTTTCGTCCTTCTTGGGGGCGGCAAAAATGCTAGCCGTCGTTTAGACAATCATGACTTGAGATCTGATTTGTGTATTTATCGAACCCACCCGCGACGGGACGGCCGTCCAAGGCTCGGGCGGACGCCCGTCCGTACTCGCCCCGCTGTGACTGGACGCCGTCCATAGCCCATTTGCGCCATAATAAATTCCGTACATGCCGCTAATTAAAGCGTCCCTACGCGTCCGGGACGCCGTCCGCGGCCGTCCCAGAGCCCGTCCCGGACCCCGACCCCGTCCGCGCACCCGTCCCAGACCCCGTCTCGGACCCCGTCCCGGACCCCGTCCGCGCACCCGTCCCAGAGCACGTCCCGGATCCCGTCCCGGACCCCGTCCGGACGCCCGTCCAGGGCGTCCAAGCGGCCAATTTGGACGGCGTCCAGGGCGTCCGGGCCGTCCCGGGGCCGTCCCCGGGCGTCCAGGCCGTTCCGCTCATCAGCCAAATCGGCCGTCCGGGACGGGTAGCGTCCGGGACGGGCAGCGTCCCGGACGCCCGTTTTAGGCGTCCCGGACGCTTATCATTTCACAGAGGTACAGCTATACTAAGGCAACCACACTATCATATAGTATATAGCATTACTTTTCAGTACAAGTCTGACTAGTGAAATGTACTCAATAGGTGTGAAATGGTGAGTAATATATTGAACTCTGCTTGATATGCTGACACCTGTTTGACGACTTTACAGTTGTTATTGTTCTTCCAAAGCCGTGAAATTTGCATACTGGCACATTGTTTGATCACCTGTTGGTGTTTTTCACATATTACAAGATTTTTGCCACTACTTTATCAGAAAACATACATGAAATTTACCATGAAAGTGATGCTATATACTATAGTATACCTTGAGTTAAGTTGCAGAAGTGACTCTAGTGTGGCAGTCTTCCATGAAGTTAACATTGCAGAAGTGACACAAGTAGGTTTGAGTGTAGTTGGTAATGAGTTAGTAGGTTTGCATTAATAATTACCTTTGCACCTTTGCCAGAATGGCTATGGTTATGTTTTGGGCGTGTTTGTGTGTGTGTCTGTGTGTGTGTGTGTCTGTCAACAGCTTAACTCAAGAAGTCTTGGATGGATCCTGATGATATTTGGTACGTGGGTAGGGGTCGGGAAAACGAAGGTCAAGTTCGATAATGGGCCCCCTAGCGGCTCGCTAAGGTACTGCAGCGGAAACTCAAATTTTTTTATATCTCGTGTTCTGGACATGCTGTGGTCATGATTTTTGAATGGAAGATAGCCCTCGAGGCAGAGGATAAGTGCTGTGAGTTTGGTCTGCAGGCACCGGTTTCCTTTCAAACTTTGGACAAGAATAACTCTACAACGTGTTGACGAATCGTCATGATTTCTGGTATGTAGATAGAATGAGTGATGACTTACATAATGATATACCAATTATGCAAATCAACAGCTAATTTGCATAATTAGTGAGGAAAGTTTATAAATCCATTACATTCCTTGATAGGACTTTGAAACTTGTCACATATGTAGCTGGGAAAGAGGGAAATGTCAATAGATATCAATTATGAGAAAATATGAACATGTTGACAGATCATCATGTTTTTTGGTATGTAGATAGCGTGAGTGAATACCTACATAACGAAAGACCAATTATGCAAATCAACAGCTGATTTGCATAATTAATTTATAAATCCACTACATTCCATGATAGGACTTTAAAACTTGTCACATATGTAGCTGAGAAAGAGAGAAATGTCAATACATATTTATCACACAAATGACGGCCTCATTTGCTTAATTAATGCAAAAATATGAACGTGTCGACGGATCGTCATGATTTTTGGCATGTAAATAGCCTGAATGAAGACTTATGTAATGTGATATTTGTTATGCAAATTAACAGCTAATTTGCATAATTGATTAGGAAAAGTTCATAAATCCACTGCATTCCTTTATAGTACTTTCAAAGTTGTCACATATGTAACTGAGTTTCCAACGATACCAAGTTTGGCCGCCTAGAACCCGTTCTTAGTCATGTTGGTTCTAAGCACTAACCTAACCCTAACCATAAGCCTAGCGGGTTGTTCTTAACTCATTTCTCGAGAAGAAAGCAGCCGATTTGGAAACGGTTTTCAGATTTCATCTACTTACCAGGAGACCTTTCCAACGATACCAAGGTTGGCCGCCTAGAACCCGTTCTTATCCATGTTAGTACTAAGCACTACCCTTACCCTAACCCTAACCCTAGCGTTTAGTTCTTAAGTCATTTCTCGAGAAAAAAAGCAGCCTATTTCGAAACGGTTTTCAGATTTCATCTACTTACCAAGAGACCTTTCCAACGATACCAAGTTTGGCCGCCTAGAACCCGTTCTTAGCCATTTTGGTTCTAAGCACTACCCTTACCCTAACCCTAGAGGGTAGTTCTTAACTCATTTCTCGACAAGAAAGCACCCGATTTGGAAACGGTTTTCAGGTTTCATCTACTTACCAAGAGACCTTTCCAACGATACCAAGTTGGCCGCCTAGAACCCGTTCTTAGCCATGTTAGTTCTAAGCACTACCCTAACCCTAACCCTAGCGGGTAGTTCTTAACTCATTTTTCGACAAGAAAGCAGCCGATTTGGAAACGGTTTTCAGATTTCATCTACTTACCTAGAGACCTTTCCAACGATACCAAGTTTGGCCGCCTAGAACCCGTTCTTAGCCATGTTGGTTCTAAGCACTACCCTAACCCTAACCCTAACCCTAGATGGTAGTTCTTAACTCATTTCTCGAGAAGAAAGCACCCGATTTGGAAACGGTTGTCAGATTTCATCAACTTACCAAGAGACCTTTCCAACGATGCCAAGTTTGGCCGCCTAGAACCCGTTCTTAGCCATGTTGGTTCTAAGCACTACCCTAACCCTAACCCTATCCCTAGAGGGTAGTTCTTAACTCATTTCTCGAGAAGAAAGCACCCGATTTGGAAACCACTGGAAAAAATGGGTTCAAATGCAGTCAAATCCGGGCCGTTATCTTTCCGTATCCTTGAAGGATACGATCGTTTACGGACAGATGCGAGCGGAATCTGTTACGGATCCGAAATTTCGGATTTTCTCGAATCCGGACTAATTAAACACGGAAAAATGCGAAATCCGTATTTTTGGCAAATACGGTAGTGGATCCCATTGGTATTTTTTCGTATCCTTATCGCGGAGAACACGTCGAAACGTCGGTATTTTTCCGTATACTAACCAAATCCCAAACGTATTTGCTACGTATACGTAGAAACGAAATTCGGACTTTCTCGGATTCTAACCAAATCCGAAAGCTGTATCCGCCCGTATTTGCTACGTATACGTAGAAACGAAATTCGGACTTTCTCGGATTCTAACCAAATCCGAAAGCTGTATCCGCCCGTATTTTGGATACGTTTATGCAGATACGAAATGCGGATTTTCCCGGATCCTAACCAAATCCGAAAGCTGTATCCCCCGTATTTTGGATACGTTTATGCAGATACGAAATGCGGATTTTCCCGGATCCTAACCAAATCCGAAAGCTGTATCCCCCGTATTTTGTCTAAGTTTAGATAGTACATACCTACGGAACAATTCAGATTTCGGATTTTCTTGAATGGGATCCAAGAAAAGTATACGTAGCAAATAAATGGGGATACAGGTTTCGCATTTGGTTGGATCGGAAATATCCATATACTCTTATATCCAGGTATATAATTTTGCGGCCTTTTATTCAAAACTTGTAGTTAACGTCGATGGCATTGGGATCAATCGCAGTGACTGTGCAATTTCAAAATGATTCACGATTCTGTGCTGTGTCCAACCAATTGGTCCAACTCAGACTCCATTGTCCAGCGACACTCCGGTGCCGGGACCAGGGGTAGTTATTAAAAAGAGCACACGGTTCCAACAGGCTACGGAAGGAGGAATAATCCGCTGAGATTTGCGCAGTCCGATCCATATGACTTGTGTTGGATAGGTCGCAAAGTTTGTTCACCTTGCAATCTTGGCTCAAAGTGAATTTACCATTCCGTGACCTTGCACAAATCTCCAACATAATCCGCCTCATCAACTTTGTACAGAATCCAGGAATCCTAGCGCATATAGCTTGGCGTTCTTTGGGTCGGCGGGGTCCCAGCTGGAAAGCAAAGTCCCGACCAGAACTTCAGAGGTAAAACAGGTCCAAACTTTCTCCATTTCTTCTCCTCTCGCAACAGAGGCCCGGAAAATGCTTGCTTCGTCTCGCATAACGGTACATTTGAAATCCCCAGACTTGCCTGTCATTGGGTACTCCCTGTCACATGACTCTCATCTGGCCCGAAGGGAGACCTGCCCCCCGTTGGTGCTGATTGCTTGTTTACCAATTAACACCGAATAAATTTACATTTAAAAAGCACAGTGGCTGTGACACGCATTTGACCCGGACAAAACACATGAAACAAGCAACAAGTTACTATTATTTTACCAGATCGACGCTGAATGGCCGGGAGAAGTGTATTAAACCGTTCGATAGGCGCAGGCAGAATTTCTGTTAGGACGCCTTTCTAAAGATTCTACTTGTCACTTGTAGCTTTAATACAATTAAACACTCGAATCCTGTGTATTTTGTTATATTTCATTTAGCCATTTATAGCCTTTCTACAGCGTACGGATGGGTACGGATCCCGGCAGATACCAAGGTATCCGTCAAATCTCTCAAATGTGGATGCGGAAGATTCCGAACAAATACGAACGAATCCCAGATTCTAAAGGATACGCCAAAGTACCGAACAGATGCGACACTGTATCTGCTGGAATTATAACACACAAGGAATACGCTGTCGTATATACATGGATCCCTGTCTGTCAACGAACATGGAAATGCTCTTTTTGGGTCAGGAGAGCAAATTAATAGTTTTCAACAAACAAGGTGTATGTCTGATGTCGAGGAACCGTTCCGCATGCAATAAAGTTGGTTTCGAGGAAATCGGACATTGTTTCGCGAAACCTGAATTTTTTGTGAAAAATGCTCTTTTTGGCTCAGCAGAGGAAATTACCATTTGTCGACAAAAAATGTGTATGTCTGATGTCGAGGAACCATTCCGCATGCAATAAAGTTGGTTTCGAGGAAATCGGACATTGTTTCGCGAAACCTGAATTTTTTGTGAAAAATGCTCTTTTTGGCTCAGCAGAGGAAATTACCATTTGTCAACAAAAAATGTGTATGTCTGATGTCGAGGAACCATTCCGCATGCAATAAAGCTGGTTCCGAGGAAATCGGACATTGTTTCGCGAAACCTGAATTTTTTGTGAAAAATGCTCTTTTTGGCTCAGCAGAGGAAATTACCATTTGTCAACAAAAAATGTGTATGTCTGATGTCGAGGAACCATTCCGCATGCAATGAAGTTGGTTTCGAGGAAATCGGACATTGTTTCGCGAAACCTGAATTTTTTGTGAAAAATGCTCTTTTTGGCTCAGCAGAGCAAATTACCATTTTTCGACAAAAAATGTGTATGTCTGATGTCGAGGAACCATTCCGCATGCAATTAAGTTGGTTTCGAGGAAATCGGACATTGTTTCGCGAAACCTGTACTTTTTCTGAAAAATGCTCTTTTTGGCTCAGCAGAGCAAATTACCATTTTCGACAAAAAATGTGTATGTCTGATGTCGAGGAACCATTCCGCATGCAATTAAGTTGGTTTCGAGGAAATCGGACATTGTTTCGCGAAACCTGTACTTTTTCTGAAAAATGCTCTTTTTGGCTCAGCAGAGCAAATTACCATTTTTCGACAAAAAATGTGTATGTCTGATGTCGAGGAACCATTCCGCATGCAATTAAGTTGGTTTCGAGGAAATCGGACATTGTTTCGCGAAACCTGTATTTTTTGTGAAAAATGCTCTTTTTGGCTCAGGAGAGCAAATTACCATTTTTCGGCAAAAAATATGTATGTCTGGTGTCGAGGAATATTTCGTTCCGCATGCAATAAAGTTGGTACGGAGAAAATCATACATCGTTTCGCGAAACCTGTACTTTTTGTGAAAAATGCTCTTTTTGGCTCAGCAGAGCAAATTACCGTTTTTCGACAAAAAATGTGTATGTCTGGTGTCGAGGAACCGTTCCGCATGCAATAAAGTTGGTTTCGAGGAAATCGGACATTGTTTCGCGAAACCTGAATTTTTTGAGAAAAATGCTCTTCTTGGCTCAGTAGAGCAAATTACCATTTTTCGACAAAAAATGTGTATGTCTGATGTTGAGGAATAGTTCCGCATGCAATGAAGTGGGTTCCGACAAAATCGGACATCGTTTCACGAAACCTGCATTTTTTGTGAAAAATGCTCTTTTTGGCTCAGGAGGGCAAATTACCATTTTTCGACAAACAAGGTATATGCCTGATGTAGAGGAACCATTCCGCATCCAATAAAGTTGGTTCCGAGGAAATCGGACATTGTTTCGCGAAACCTGAATTTTTTGTGAAAAATGCTCTTTTTGGCTCAAGAGAGCAAATTACTATTTTTCGACAAACAAGGTGTATGTCTGATGTCGAGGAATTTTTCCGCATGCAATAAAGTTGGTTCCGAGGAAATCGGACATTGTTTCGCGAAACCTGTATTTTTTTTGAAAAATGCTCTTTTTGGCTCAAGAGAGCAAATTACTATTTTTCGACAAACAATGTGTATGTCTGATCGGAAATCAGAGTTCTTTTCGCGAAACCTGTACTTTTTGTGAAAAATGAGAGGTGGGGGTAACAAATCCATAGAAAATACGAAATGGTATTTCCTAGGATCCGTCTGCCGTGAGGTGGGGCAACGAATCCATAGAAAATACGGAAAGGGTATTTCCTATGATCCGTCTGCTGTGAGGTGGGCAACGAATCCATAGAAAATACGGAAAAGGATTTGCTAGGATCCATCTGCCGTGAGGTGGGGCAACGTATTCGTAGAAAATACGGGAAAAGGATTTGCTAGGATCCATAGATTGACCCTGGACATTTCTGTCGCGAAGTGGGCCATCTGAACCATAGAAAATACAGAAAAGAGATTCGTTAGGATCTGCAGATTATCCTTGATGCCTTTTTGCCGTGAAATGGGCCAGCGGATCCATAGAAATACGGAATAGGGATCTTCTAGTATTTGTGTATTTTCAGAACGTACTTTTATCGAAGAGTGGGCCCGCCGATGGGTAAAATGTTTTTATGACGCAAAAGGAAACTCAAAACCAGATTGAACATTGCAGATTTCCAAATTGAAGGATTCGAGCAAATGACATTTTCGTATTTGTTAACAGTAAGGGATCCAACTGTATACGACATAGTATCTCTTCGTATTTTTCATCCTAGCAGATACAGTATCGTATCTGTTCAGTGTTTTGTCGTATCCTATTAGAATCTGTGATTCGTTCGTATTTGTTTGGATTCTTCCGCATCCGCACCTAACGAATACCGCGGTATATGCCCGCATCCGTATCCATTTTGTCCAGTGTTAACGGTTCTCAGATTTCATCAACTTACCAAGAGACCTTCCAACGATACGAAGTTTAGCCGTATAGAACCCGTTCTTAGCCATGTTGGTTCTAAGCACTAACCTAACCCTAACCCTAACCCTAACCCTAACCCTAGCGGGTAGTTCTTAACTCATTTCTCGACAAGAAAGGAGCCGATTTGGAAACGGTTTTCATATTTCATGTACTTAGAAAGAGACATTTCCATCGATACCAAGTTTGGCCGCCTAGAACCCGTTCTTAGCCATGTTGATTCTAAACACTACCCTAACCTTAACCATAACACTAGAACGTAGTTCTTAACTCATTTCTCGAGAAGAATGCACCCGATTTGGAAACGGTTTTCATATTTCATGTACTTAGAAAGAGACATTTCCATCGATACCAAGTTTGGCCGCCTAGAACCCGTTCTTAGCCATGTTGATTCTAAACACTACCCTTACCTTAACCATAACACTAGAAGGTAGTTCTTAACTCATTTCTCGAGAAGAATGCACCCGATTTGGAACGGTTTTCAGATTTCATCTACTTACGAAGAGACCTTTCCAACGATACCAAGTTTGTCTGCCCAGAATCCGTTCTTAGCCATGTTGGTTCTAAGCACTACCCGAACCTTAACCCTAATCCCCTAGCGGGTAGTTCTTAACTCATTTCTCGAGAAGAAAGCACCCGATTTGGAACGGTTTTCAGATTTCATCTACTCACCAAGAGAACTTTCCAACGTTACCGAGTTTGGCCGCCTAGAACCCGTTCTTAGCCATGTTGGTTCTAATCACTACACTAACCTTAACCCTAACCCTAGCGGGTAGTTCTTAACTCATTTCCCGAGAAGAAAGCACCCGATGTGGAAACGGTTTTCAGATTCAATCTACTTACCAAGAGACCTTTCCAACGATACCGAGTTTGGCCGCCTAGAACCCGTTCTTAGCCATGTTGGTTCTAAGCACTATCCTAACCCTAACCCTAGCGAGTAGTTCTTAACTCATTTCCCGAGAAGAAAGCACCCGATTTGGAAACGGTTCTCAGATTTCATCTACTTACCAAGAGACCTTTCCAACGATACCAAGTTTGGCCGCCTAGAACCCGTTCTTAGCCATGTTGGTTCTAGGAACTACCCTAACCTAAACCCTAACCCTAGCGGGTAGTTCTTAACTCATTTCTCGAGAAGAAAACACCCAATTTGGAAACGGTTTTCAGATTTCATCTACTTACCAAGAGACCTTTCCAACGATACCAAGTTTGGCCACCCAGAACCCGTTCTTAGCCATGTTAGTTCTAAGCACTACCCTTACCCTAACCACAGCGGGTAGTTCTTAACTCATTTCTCAAGAAGAAAGCAGCCGATTTGGAAACGGTTTTCAGATTTTATCTACTTACCAAGAGACCTTTCCAACGATACCAAGTTTGGCCGCCTAGAACCCGTTCTTAGCCATGTTGTTTCTAAGAACCACCCTAACCTAAACCCTAACCCTAGCGGGTAGTTCTTAACTCATTTCTCGAGAAGAAAACAACCGATTTGGAAACGGTTTTCAGATTTCATCTACTAACCAAGAGACCTTTCCAACGATACCAAGTTTGGCCACCCAGATCCCGTTCTTAGCCATGTTGGTTCTAAGCACTACTCTAACTTTAACCTAGCGGGTAAATCTTAACTCATTTCTCGAGAAGAAAGCAACCGATTTGGAAACGGTTTTTCAGATTTAATCTACTTACCAAGAGACCTTTCCAACGATACTAAGTTTGTCCACCCAGAACCCGTGCCTAGCTATGTTGGTTCTAAGCACTACCCTAACCTTAACCCTAACCCTAGCGGGTAGTTCTAAACTCATTTCTCGAGAAGAAAGCACCCGGTTAGGAAACGGTTTTCATATTTCATCTACTTAGAAAGAGACATTTCCATCGATACCATGTTTGGCCACCCAGATCCCGTTCTTAGCCATGTTGGTTCTAAGCACTACTCTAACTTTAACCTAGCGGGTAAATCTTAACTCATTTCTCGAGAAGAAAGCACCCGATTTGGAAACGGTTTATAGATTTCATCCACTTACCAAGAGGCCTTTTCAACGATACCAAGTTTGGCCGCCTAGAACCCGTTCTTAGCCATGTTGGTTCTAAGCACTATCCTAACCCTAACCCTAGCGAGTAGTTCTCAACTCATTTCTCGACAAGAAAGCAGCCGATTTGGAAACGGTTTTCAGATTTCATCTCCTTAACAAGAGACCTTTCCAACGATACCAAGTTTGGCCGCCTAGAACCCGTTCTTGGCCATGTTGGTTCTAAGCGCTACCCTAACCCTAACCTTAACCCTAACCCTAGCGGTTAGTTCTTAACTCATTTCTCGAGAAGAAAGCACCCGATTTGGAAACGGTTTTCAGATTTCATCGTCTTACCAAGAGACCTTTCCAACGATACCAAGTTTGGCCGCCTAGAACCCGTTCTTAGCCATGTTGGTTCTAAGCACTACCTTAAGCCTAACCCTAGCGGGAAGTTCTTAACTCATTTCTCAAGAAGAAAGCAGCCGATTTGGAAACGGTTTTCAGATTTCATCTACTTAGCAAGAGACCTTTTCAACGATACCAAGTTTGGCCGCCTAGAACCTGTTCTTAGCCATGTTGGTTCTAAGTACTACTCTAACTTTAACCTCAACCCTAGCGGGAAGTTCTTAACTCATTTCTGGAGAAGAAAGGAATCGATTTAGAAATGGTTTTCAGATTTCATGTACTTACCAAGAGACCTTTCCAACGATACGAAGTTTGGCCGCCTAGAACCTGTTCTTAGCCATGTTAATTCTAAGCACTACCTTAAGCCTAACCCTAGTGGGTAGTTCTTAACTCATTTCTCGAGAAGAAAGCATCCGGTTTGGAAACGGTTTTTAGATTCATCTACTTACCAAGAGACCTATCC
>NC_049979.1:22993952-23000512 GCF_000003815.2 Branchiostoma floridae
AGAGACACCTGCAGCAGCTACTTGGCCATTAATGTGGAGCGCTTCAACTGTGTGGACCTGTACAAGTTTGCTGATGTCTTCTCTGTGGACAGTGTCCGGGAACATTGTGTGCAGTCTATTCATTGTCACTTTGCCAAGGTTTGTATAGGGATTATTTGTAAAGATACAGTTTATCTGTAAACAACTAGCCCCAGGGCTAATGCTGCTTTGCTCTGAGATATGTAATCAGAAGTCTTAATATCTGTAGACCACAAATGCGACGCCAGAGCGCTGGAAGACGATTATCATGTTTGCTGCAGACATTCAACAACAGGTTCTTCTTTTGAAGCCATTTTGTGCAAGTACAAGTGCACATTTGTATGTTGCACCTTGTTACAACAATGACAATGTCTGGCATATCACACACATTTCCACAGTACCATACATGTACCTATACTCTGCACCACCACAGGTTGCCTTCAGTGAGCAGTTCTGCAGCCTGAGTGTGGATCAGCTGACTGAGATTATCAGCCATGATGAACTGGATGTTAAAGAGGAGACAACAGTGTGGGAGGCTGTGGTGAGATGGGTGCAGCACAGCAGGGAGGACAGGTGGGTGTTAGTGTTGTGGGTACAGCTGACATAACAAAGGCTTAATGTGATATGTTAATGTCATATCGTGATTGGTAATTCATGAAGAAGCTGCTGTGATACAGGAAATCATCTGAACCTGCCCCTACCCTGTGCCCTACAGACTGCACCACCTACCCAGCATCCTCCCTCACATCCGCTTCAACCTGCTGACCTCAGACAACACCGCAGCCATCTTGGATCACCCCCTGGTCAGAGAGGATCCTGGGAGTTCTGAGGTCATCAGGAATGTGGTACAGCAAGGGAACCCTGACCTGAAATCAAGACTGGGACCTAATAGTACTAATATGGATATGGCACTGCTATGCACTTCCACTTATGAGTATGTCCATACCTCTACTTCAGTTGTCAAGTCTAAGTCATAAAACAATCCTGTCATTCTGCATTGTCTGGCTTGCAATGCACATTTCCAGTTATATAAATATACTCCTAACTCCTATCACTTTATTTGTTTTAAAATTTATAGATAACATTTGGTGCACCTAATTTGCATTCATATTGTAGCACATTTCTCTGAGAATATATCAGATTACTTTCAATTGATACATGACATCATTGCGTGCTGTGGTTAAAGAAAAAGGTCAGAATTCTGCTGTCCAGTTTTATTGACAGTTTGTGATGTACTTCATGTAGGAAACACGAGATCCTGTTCCTGAACCCATGGCCACAACAAAGGAAGTACATCAGCTGCAGTTACCCAGATGCAGACATAGGCGATGTCATGGCCATGACAGTCACCAGTGATAACAACATCTTCATCCTGAGTTACATGTATGAAAAAAGGAGGGGCCAGTTGTACCTGATTCAGTACAACCATGCTGAGAATGCGTGGGAACCTGCACTGGGTTTGTCCAATGGGTTGGTCCCTCAACAGAAACCTGGGGATTGGACATGTAACGAAGAGATGCTATCGGAAGCTGACGGAACATTATACCATTTAACATCATACACAAATTTCATTATGATGAGCAGGTATGACCAGTACTCAGATAAGTGGCAGGAATGTTCACAGCTCACACTTACTGAGGTATATCGACATACATACACACTGTCCAGCGGCCCCAACCTGTATTTCCTCACAAACACAGAACTGCATCGCTACGACCCGGGCCAGGACTGTTGGAGCAAGCGGACCCCAAACTTTCTTCCTGACATTTGTACAGCTGTTGCCATGGGAACAGAGATTTTCTGCACAGATTCTTTCTTCACTCACACCATGGTGTACGACACAGAGTCTGACTGCTGGCAGAGACTGCAAGGCTGGACAACGCCAGGAAACCTCCTTGTTGATGACTATACGGTGTCACATCAACCTGGTCTTTTTGTTCTGGAGAACCAGCTGCACATATTGGTAGCAGCCTATGATCCGGACGAAGAGGAATCGATCGACCCGGAATCGACCGACCCGCCTTCACCATCAGAAAGTTTTGTATATGTGTATGACAGGTCTGCTGATACCTGGAGAGATTTGGAGGTCAACCTGCCTAAGGCATATTACGGTATAGCAAATCATGTGTGCCTTGTGGCTCGTTTGAACACAAAAAAGCTACAGTCACCGTAACTATAGTGGAAAATGTTTTTTACCAATCTTTCCATAACCAGAACCTTAAAGTTGAAAGAAAAAGAGTTCTTGTGTCAGCCCACGACGAAGGTGGTACTGCACATCCCTCCAGCACAGCCTACCAGTGCTATCTCAGCATCTACAGGTAGAAGAAGGTCAAGATCTTGAAGAGTTACAGAGAGCTCCCAAGTGACCAGCAGCAAGTGAAGATCACATTACCCAAATCAGTTCAGTTAAGCTTTAATTCATCTGGAATAAGACTGCTGCATAATTCTGTGATAGAAACACACCCATTACTCTGAAGTACTTGCACAATATGAACTATCCAGAAGACAACTGTGCATGTAACTTAATTAAGACCTTGGATTACATATCCCAGCGCCAGTTTAGGGACACTAACTACGACTCAAGATGGAGAATTGCCACAGGTACTATTTAATGTAATCTCTAGAGTGGTCACAATAGAGATGAAGATGGTGGGCACAGAGCAAAGTGGCAAGCCCTGGGGCTAGTTACACCTGGACTGCACCTTTCTCAATGCCAATATAGAAACTGCATGCATGCAGCCCAATAACCCACATTACATTACATTCAAATAAGGAGCTGTATGGAGTCAATGCTTGGAAAATGCTTTCAAAACAGTTTGTATCTTATGTTAACAAGACAAGTTCTTAACACATGTTACATGTACAGGGCTCAAAATACCTAACATTGGAGCTGTGCAAGTATTTCTGCTGTCTACCAGTGCACCTAACCTGCACTGGCCCATGTTGAGGGTTTTATACCATTATGTCCTGCAATGTAGCTGTATGTGGATTGTTGCTGGGGTATCTGCAACACTGTATGTTTTAATATGTTCAATAAACCATGTGTGAAATCACTAACTAATGAATTTAAGGAATTACTGTGTATCATCTCTACATGAGTGGAATGAGTTGAAATTTGGCACAAATTAAGGTAAAGGAATATGTCTTCATGAGATTGAAATATCTCAATTTGTTGTTCAGGTTTTTATGAGTGACTGAGTTCAGTTAAAGATGACCATACCCTTGTTATCCTGTCGGAAGACATTTGAGGTTCAATTCATGTGCAATTGATATTGTACGAAACTGAAACTACACATGTATCAAGTTGCTTTCTCTATTAGCCGAATGCCTATCTCATCTTTAGATCCAGTCGTTTTTTTTTTTTTTCGTTGCTAGGGTGAAGTGAAGTATGAGGGGTCGTGGATCAGGGGTGGGCTGCTTAAAGTTTCTGTAACCGACAGAGAGGTATAAAACTTCGCACACTTCTTGGTCTTGAAACAGGTAATTATTGTGCCAAGTTTCGTAAATTGGCTAGTAGAAAATCAGTCTATAAAAACTTTAGTCAACAAATTGCGTATTTGGCTATTAATCAAACTGCCTTGACTATAGCAACTCGCTACATTCTAGCACCTGTAAAGGGTGAACAATTGGGAGTTCAGACATGAAATTTGGCATGTAATCTATTGAGACATGTTATTATACAGGTGAACACTCAGCTACATACAATACAGTCAAACCTGCCCGAGCGACCACCTCTTCTCAGCGACCACCTGGCCATTTCGACCGCTTTTTCTCGGTCCCGATTTATTTTCCCATTGACGTAAGCATTAAGCGACCTTTTCTCAACGACCACCTGACCAACGCGACCGCGACCGGCCCAAATTGGGACCCATAACGACCGCATCATTTTCAAAATTGAGGTTTTCATCAATTTTTGATGATAACTAGCGCGATTTTGTGCCGAAATCGGCCAGTTTGCGTCGGATTTTGGGTTAAATTTACAGTGTGCGTGTTGTATTTGACATTAAAGACCTCGCTTCTTTGCGTGCGCGCAGTGTGCTTGCTATTTGCCATTAAACACAACGGAAACCATTTATACTTTGCATTGGGCATGTTTTGAGTCGATACTCTTCTCAACGACCACCTGTCCAAATCGACCTCTTTTTTCCGGTCCCCCGGGTGGTCGTCTTGGGCAGGTTTGACTGTAGTTTTAAATGATTAGATCTAGAGGAACTAATCTCCGGGGTGTGATCGTCTTCATCTCAGCTCAGTCACTCATAAAAAAAACCTGAACAAAAAGAATTGAGATATCTCAATCTCAAGAAGACATGCTTTTACCTTTGTATCAATTTTCAACTCATTTGATGAAAAAAATGAGCCTGCTATAAAACTGGTGGCATTACTTTTTGAACGCCCTTGAGATTCGTACCTATTGTATATACTGTCCTAACTGACGTGGTGGAGTCAATCCTTATCCCTATTAGGTGGTCCAATACAAATTCAGTACCAAACGTTACTACCACAAGTACGATGGTTGCCACGGTTATATTATCCACCTTTAAGGCCATACCAATTTAATTGATTGGTTCACGGATTCGCTCGCTCCTATTTTTTGGAAAATAAAGATTACCACTCAGCAAAGTCACCATTTATGAAACCATTCACCAATTTTCTGGTTTAGCAAATTGCCCTTTATATTATAAGCTCCTTAAGATGTGAGTATCATTATTGCAGTTATATTTTTCATTTATGAAGAATGGGACAAACAAAAAAAACTGACACTACTTCTGTAATTTTCAACGAACAGGTGCTGTTACTGTATAGCAATAGTGTTTTTGTACTTTTTTCAAGCTGAAAACTTTTTATTCTTTATGTTTTGGATTAGCCCTTATCTCTACCCCAACCATTTTACAATTTTTATTTCTTTTTCGCTCCATATCTTTTATGAAAAAAAATCCGTGAACCAAGAAACTAAATTGGTGTGGCCTAAGTCTAGAAATGGCCGTTTTGTGATGTTTTCTAGCTTTCTAAAGAAATAAGGAAGGGTCTGTTTGACTGCCATTTGTATCAGCGCTACCTTGCTTAACAAAATGTTGTACAGAAATGACTGTAACAAACATTACCATTGTTCGATGCTCGAGACCTGACTTGGTTTTTTAAATCATGGCCATAGGGACGTCCACTTATATCTTAAATGATGTGTGTAGCCAATAATGTTATCATTTCTAAGAATAAAGGGTAAAGTTACTGTTTAACAAACGTTACCGTTACCTGCCCTGTAATACATAACCAATGGGTAAGAAAATAATACTTTTCAATACCATTTTTTGGCTTTATGGGTTAACGGAAAAGGCTGAGCTGTCTACCTGGGCTGTCTATCACGACAGGCTACCTGGACCTACGAAAGCCTATTGGGACAAAAGCTGTTGGGGTTGTTTGTCCTCAGCGAAGAAGCTGTTTCTGAAGGATCTGTGTGTTATTATGTGAATGAGCTGTGTGAAGTGGCAGTGTGTGAAGGAGCTGTATTTGAAGGAGCTGTGTGTGAAGGGGCTTTGTGTGAAGCAGCTGTGTTTGAAGGAGCTGTGTATGTTACATAACCCAGAGGTTCTGGGTTCAAATCAGTTAATATGCCACTAATCTTGTGTGCTCGGGAAGGGCTCTTAACATGACTTTCCTCCCTTCACTAGTTTTAGAGAAAAGAGTACCTAGCTTCGGTAAGCACCCCCACCTAACTCCTTCTGCTTTTCCCCCTACCCGTTCTCCTTTTCCCCCGGACTTCTCCTTAACCCCCGCTGTACTTCTGCTGTGCCCCCGTCCTTCTTCTTGGCCCCCGGTGTACTTCTGCTTACCCCCCGCCCTTCTGCTTAACCCCCAATGGCCGCCGTCAACCCGAATTTCACGTAGTCGACACGAAAATCGTTCAGAAAGCAACAATAACGGTCGCGCCACGGAACATAAAATAGCCTATTCTCTAGGACACATTCTGGACCATCTTTTTGCCAAGTGGCGTTTCACAACTCCTTCCCAGTCTGAACTGAAAAAGCTCGCCCTCTCGGTGAAGGGCGTATGTATCCGCCCCGTCAGCATCGGGTACTCACACGAAAGTCGTGCCTAAACACCCTGCACGGCAACGATGCACGATCTCATATAGCCTATGCTCTGGCAAACAATCTTGGCCACCTCTCTACCAAGTGGCGTCGTACAAATCGCGCTCAATCTCGAGAAATATTCTGCAAATTCGGGTGAGAAGCGGCTTGGATCATGGACGGCTCGAGTGGCTAGTCAAACCTGCCCAAGACGACCACCCGGGGGACCGGAAAAAAGAGGTCGATTTGGACAGGTGGTCGTTGAGAAGAGTATCGACTCAAAACATGCCCAATGCAAAGTATAAATGGTTTCCGTTGTGTTTAATGGCAAATAGCAAGCACACTGCGCGCACGCAAAGAAGCGAGGTCTTTAATGTCAAATACAACACGCACACTGTAAACTGTAAATTTAACCCAAAATCCGACGCAAACTGGCCGATTTCGGCACAAAATCGCGCTAGTTATCATCAAAAATGA